>NW_011479531.1:0-603 GCF_000754665.1 Bison bison bison | reverse complement strand
ACCCGGGCCCCCTGCATTGGGAACAGAGTCTTAGCGACTGGACCTACCAGGGAAGTCCCTCCATGAGGTAGATTTTAATTCTCATTTTGCAAACGAGGAAACAAGGGTTAACTTTCCTGAGGACACATTGCTAGTAAATGGCAGAGTTGGGATTTGAACCTAATTTCAACTTGATTGCTAAGCCTGTTTTGCAGAAAATCTCCCCTCATATTTCATAAAATGTTAGTCTTGGCCCTCAGTTGCATCGCCATCTTTGTTTATGGGCTACTGGAGATAAGTGTAAGTTGGCCGAGCCTGTATACCACAGTGGGAAAATATGAGTAGGATTAGAATGAGGTAACAGTAGGTGGCTGCCAAGCCTGGGTGGCTAAGATAGTAAAGAATCTGCCTGCAGGGGCTTCCCTGGTGGTCCAGTGATTAAGAATATTAAGAATCCACCTTAGAATCCAGGGGACATGGGTTGATTCCTGATATGAGATCTCACAGGCCTAAGGGCAACGAAGCCTGGGTGCTATAACTACTTTGCGCCCTAGAGCCATGCTCTGCCACAAGAGAAGCCACTGGAATGAGAAGCCCGAGCACCACAACTAGAGAGTAGCCCTC
>NW_011479530.1:9202-9581 GCF_000754665.1 Bison bison bison | reverse complement strand
ACCAGAATACCGACACAAGCTTCCCTAACCAGGAAACCTTGACAAGCCACCTGTTCAAATCCACCGACAGCAAGGAACCGACACAATAAAGAGAACTCCACAACCTGCCAGAATATGGAAAGGCCAAACAAACACAGCAATCTAAACAAGATGAAAGACAAAGAAATACACAGCAGGTAAAGGAACAGGATAGATGCCCACCAAACCAAACAAAAGAGGAAGATATAGGGTATCTAACTAATAAAAAGTTCTGAATAATGATAGTGAAAATGATCCACAATCTTGAAAATAAAATGGAGTTACAGATAAATAGTCTTCAGAAAATGATTGAGAAGATGGAAAAATGGTTTAACAAGGACTTAGAAGAAAAAAAAAAAAG
>NW_011479530.1:4492-5185 GCF_000754665.1 Bison bison bison | reverse complement strand
GTACAACGTGGAAGAAATGGACAAATTCTTAGAAAAGTACAACTTTCCAAAACTGAACCAGGAAGAAATAGAAAATCTTAACAGACCTATCTCAAACACGGATATTGAAACTGTAATCAGAAATCTTCCAGCAAACAAAAGCCCAAGTCCAGACGGCTTCACAGCTGAATTCTCCCAAATATTTAGGGAAGAGCCAACATCTATCCTACTCAAACTCTTCCATAAAATTGCAGAGGAAGGTCAACTTCCAAACTCATTCTATGAGGCCACCATAACCCTAATACCAAAACCTGACAAGGGTGCCACAAAAAACGAAAACTACAGGCCAATATCACTGATGAACATAGATGCAAATATCCTTAACAAAGTTCTAGCAGTCAGAATCCAACAACACATTAAAAAGATCATACACCATGACCAAGTGGGCTTTACCCAGGGATGCAAGGATTCTTCAATATCCTCAAATCAATCAGTGTAATACACCATATTAACAAATTGAAAAACAAAAGCCGTATGATTATCTCAATAGATGCAGAGAAAGCTTTTGGCAAAATTCAACATTCATTTATGAGAGAAACCCTCCAGAGAGCAGAAATAGAAGGAACATACCTCAATATAATAAAAGCTATATATGACAAACCCACAGCAAACATTATCCTCAATAGTGAAAAACTGAAAGCATTTCCCCTAAAG
>NW_011479530.1:0-722 GCF_000754665.1 Bison bison bison | reverse complement strand
CCAGGGATCGAACCCAGGTCTCCCACATTGCAGGCAGATTCTTTACCAGCTGAGCCACCAGGAAAGCCCATAATTATTCCTAGTTGTGAGTGGTCTAATACGTTTTATTTCCTCTCTGACATGAAATATGGGTTGGGCAACATGAAAATTGGAGAAGGAAATGGCAACCCTCTCCAGTATTCTTGCCTGGGAAATCCCATGGACAGAGGTGCCTGGAGGGCTACAGTCCATGGGGCTGCAAGAGTCAGACACGACTTTGTGATTAAACCACCACCACCACCACCGTGAGAGTACCAGGAAGAGGTTATGGTATGTAAGGTGGAGTAAGGGGATTGACGAAGTGGATGAAAGAAAAGACTAGGGCATTAATAATATATATTTCTCTAATTTTATAATCTTATTTCCAGTTATGCTAAAAAATAATCCAAGAATAAGATGGTAGCATAAGTCATCCCAAGATAGATCATAGGGCGGGTTGCATTATGATACAGATCTCAGATCTACATTAAAAAAGAAAAGAAAAGAAGACATCTAGAGCCTAAATAGTTGCAAAGCAGCTGCAAATAGTGTTAACCATCAGGAAAAATTTTAGTTGGGTAGTATTTTCGAGCCATGTCACTCTATTCTACCTCCCCTTGTAATACACATCCTACAAACATTTTCTGAGTTCTATTTCACACACCCTGAATTTAGTACTCTGCAGAACTAAACTAATCCCTTAA
>NW_011479529.1:9472-10389 GCF_000754665.1 Bison bison bison | reverse complement strand
ATGAGGGTTCCATCCCTGGGTCGGGAAGATCCCCTGGAGAAGGACATGGCAACCCTCTCCAGTATTCTTGCCTGGAGAGTCCCCATGGACAGAGGAGCCCGGCGGGCTACAGCCCATGGGGTCGCAAGAGAGTCGGGCTCAACTTGGTGACTAAATGACAACAATAGGGTAGGGATGGTTAGCCAGGGTTGAGACATGTGATACCAAGGGAGGTCAAGGAACTTACCAAGACACACAGTGAGTGAGGAACAAGGCAGGGACAAGACCCAGTTTCCCAATTTGCTGTTCATTGCACTCTCTGCCACAGCTCAGCATGTGAAGGGGTTCTGAGAAGCGGGGAGTGAACAGGTCAGATGAGAAGCAGGGTTCCATGTGCTGGGAAATTCTCCTTCTTATCAAATCACATCTTCTCAGAGCCCCCAATTCCAGCAACCCCACCTAACAGTTGCCCAGACCACTCCACATCAGCCCCTTCAGACCAGAGACCCATGTGTTCATTGTCTGCTTCCAGGTCCCTCCCCCGGTTGGTCCTGAGAGCTAGCTGGCAGAAGATTTAATCTGCCCTGGGTCTGACCCAGTGCATCCCAGCGAGTTCCTGCTGAGCGTCATGTTCAGACAAAAGAGTGATCCGATTAGCTGGGCGCCTCCTGCTCTGGTCAGCCCCCTGCAGCGCTAATCAAGGGGGAGGGAGATTAAATTAGCAAAGATGCTGAGATGGGAGAGCTGCTGAAATGCGTTTACAAATGGATTTTTAATATAAAAAAAAATAAGGGCAATTGGCACTGGCAATTAGGATACAGGGAAGGCCTTTGTAGCTGGAGCCACCGCTAAGAAGGTAAAACATTGAAGAATGAGAAACTCCCAAACCAACAGATTCTGAGAGCAAGTATCTGGAGATATTCACACATCCAGTAATG
>NW_011479529.1:4560-5978 GCF_000754665.1 Bison bison bison | reverse complement strand
AAATCTACTTATCACCTATTAGAATTAATGACCAAAGTCATTCTGTATACTAGCAACAAACAGAAGCAATTTTAATGATACCATTTATAGTAGCAACAAAAATCTCATCAATTATGTGGGATTTGATATGACATGAAATGTGCAATATTTCTACACTGACTATGACAGAACATTGCTGATGAACTAAAAAACAATCTAGAGAAGTGGAGATATATATCATGTTCATGAAATAGAAGGATCAATATTATTAAGATGTTAATTCTCTGCAAATTGATCTACAGATACAATGTGATTCCAATAAAAAGTCACAGTTGGACGTGTGTGTGTGCGTGCATGTGTGTGCATTGTCAATCTGATTATCAAATTTATATGAAAATACAGAGGACTTAGAATAGCTAAGATAATCCTGAAGAAGAACAGTCAAGGGCACTTACATCATCATTTTTCAAGACTTGTAAAACCATAGTAATTATGTTGATGTATTCTTGGCACACAGGATATGAAGAAAACCCTGAGCAATGGAATAGAATAGAGAGTCTAGAAACTGACCCAACATATGTCACTTGATTTATGTCAAAGATGATACTGAAGTTCACTGGAGAAAGGATGGCCTTTTTGGAAGATGGCCATCTGGATTTCCACATGGGAAAAATGGATTTGTATCCCACCTCACACCATATGCAAAAGTTGATTGCAGTTGTATTAATAACTGAATGTGAAAGATAAATCAATACATCTTATAGGAGATAAATTAAGATAGTATCTGCAGGACTTTAGAGCAGGTAAAGACTGCTTAAGGACACTACAATGGAAAAAATCAATAAAATGGACTGCATTAAAATAAATAATTTGTATAATTAAAATACATCATAAAGAGAAAACACAAATGAAAAAGGCCAAGTGGGTCCAATCTACTCTCATGAACTCTTAAAAGCAGAGAATTTCCTCTGTCTGGAGTTAGAAGAGATGTGGCAGAAGAAGTCACAGAGGCTCAAAGCATGAGAGGGACTGTGTGGGCCATTGCTGTCTGAGAGTTAGGGACCATGTTCAAGATAAAGGTGCCGGCCAATGCTACTATACTCATCATATTGCATTGTACACATGTGTCAAACCAACACACTGTACACCTTTAACTTACACGATTTTATATGTTAATTATGGGCCTTCCCTGGTGGCTCAGACAGTAAAGGATCTGCCTGTCATTCAGGAGACCTGGGATTGATCCCTGGTTTGGGAAGATCCTCTGGAGAAGGGAATGGCTACCCACTCCAGTATTCTTGCCTGGAAAATCCGACGGACAGAGGAACCTGTGGACTTGTTGCAGCCGCAAATCTCACTTTGCCCTCAGTACCGTCCAGTGGCCCCTCCACACATCTCTCCTCATTTCCAAAATCACATTCACCTTCTTCAAACTCCAG
>NW_011479529.1:0-949 GCF_000754665.1 Bison bison bison | reverse complement strand
TTGCATTTTTTTTTTTTACAAATTGAAGGTTTGTGGCAACCCTGTGTGCTCAGATGATGGCCAGAATTTTTTAGCAATAAGTTATTTTAATCAGAGGAAGCACATTGTTTTTCCAGACATAATGCTATTGCACACTTAATGGACTGCAGCATAGTGTAACCATGAATTGTATATGCACTGGGAAACCAAAAAATTCACATGTCAGTTTACCTTGATCTTCTCTGTTGTGGTGATTGGAACTGAACTTGCACTATCTCCGAGGTCTGCCTGTTCTGTGTTTGGCAGAATAACACCCTCCGAAGGTGTCTGTGTCCTAATCCCCAAGCCTTGTGGATATATGGTACAATGTAAAAGGGAGTTTGCAGACCTGACTAAGGTTCTTGAGACAGGTAGACTGTCTCAGACTATCCTGGTGGGCCCAATGTAGTTACAAGGCAGGATGGTCAGAGCCAGAGAAGGAGAGAGAGAGGCGGAACAAGACAGAGGGATTTGAAGATGGAACACTGTTGGCTCTGAAGATGAAACGCCTTGAGTCAAGGAAAACTAGTAAAAGGCAGAGAAATGATTTTCCCCTAGAGCTTTCAGAAGGAACGTAGCCTTGCTGACCCAGTTCAGACTTCTGACCTCTAGAACTGTAAGAGAATAAATGTGTTAATATAAACCAGTACCTTTATGGTAATTTCTTAGAGCAGCCATAGGAAATGAACATGTTAATAAGTACCCATGGCTGTGGGTACCGGGGTGCCTCTCCATTGCCCATTATGGTGCTGTCAACTTTGCCTCATTGCCCCTTAACCATTTCTGACAAGAGTCCAAGATTCACCTCCCTTCTCAATACTCCTGCCCATGTTTCAGGGAAACCCACCCCTCACCGACCACCCACCAGAAGGCCTTTGTAGTCACGAGGGCAGAAGAATGGCTAGGACATCATGACTCTGGGGTTGAGAGC
>NW_011479528.1:7644-8051 GCF_000754665.1 Bison bison bison | reverse complement strand
ACGTGATCAGTGCATGCTCAGTCACATGAGCAGTGCATGATAGCCATGTGATCATTGCCTACAAATACCTGATCAGTGAAAGTGCAGTCACGTGATCAGTGCATGAAAGACACGTGATCATGCATCATAGCCACATGATCAGTGCATGATCAGCCACGTGATCAGTGCATGATCTGCAATGTGATTAGTGCATGATTAGCCACGTGATCAATGTATGATCAACCACGTGATCAGTGCATGATCAGCCACATGAAGAGTGCTAGATCAGCCAAGTGATCAGTGCATGCACAGTCACATAATCAGTGTATGATCAGCTTCGTGATCAGTGCATCCTCAGCCACGTGATCAGTGCATGATCAGGCACGTGTTCAGTGCATTATCAGTAATGGTGATCAGTGTATGATCAG
>NW_011479528.1:2856-3981 GCF_000754665.1 Bison bison bison | reverse complement strand
CTTCGTGATCAGTGCATGATCAGCCACGTGATCAGTGCATGATCAGGCACGTGATCAGTGCATAATCCACAACGTGATTAGTGCATGATCAGCCACGTGATCAGTGCATAATGCGCAACATGATTAGTGCATGGATCAGCCGCATGATCAGTGTATAATCAGCCACGTGATCAGTGCATGCTCACCCACGTGATCAGTGCATGATCAGCCACGTGATCATTATATTTTCAACCACGAGATCAGTGCATGCACAGTCAGGTGCTCAGTGTATGATCACCTTCGTGATCAGTGCATGATCAGGCACGTGATCAGTGTATGATAACAAGTTTATCAGTGCATGATCAGCCACGTGATCAGTGCACGATCAGGCACGTGATCAGTGCATGCACAGTCACGTAATCAGTGTATGATCAGCTTCGTGATCGGTGCAAGATCAGCCACGTGATCAGTGCATGATCAGCCACGTGATTAGTGTATGCACAGTCACGTAATCAGTGTATGATCAGCTTCCTGATCAGTGCATGATCAGCCACGTGATCATTGCATGTGGAGTCTCATGATCAGTGTATGATAAGACATGTGATCAGTGCATGATAGCCAAGTGATCAATTCATGTTAGATACGTGATCGGAGCATGCTCAGTCACATGATCAGTGCATGATCAGCCACGTGATCAGTGCATGCACCGTTAGGTGATCAGTGCTTGATCAGCCTCGTGATCCGAGTATGATCAGGCACGTGATTAGTGCTTGATCAATCATGTGATCAGTGTATGGTCATCCACGTGATCAGTTAATGATCAGGGACCTGAAGTGTGCATTATCAGTCACGAGATCAGTGTATGATAGACAGGGTATCAGGGCATGATCAGCCAAGTGATCAGTGCATGAACAGCCACGTGATCAGTGTATGATCAGCCACAAGATCAGTTCATGATCCGCAACGTGATTAGTGCATGATCAGCCACGTGATCAGTGCCTGATCACCCACATGATCAGTGCATGATCAGCCACGTGATCATTGCATGCCCAGTCACATGAGCAGTGCATGATCACCCACGTGATCAGTGCACGATATTCACGTGATCATTGCCTTCAATTACGTGATCAGTGCATGTGCAGTCAC
>NW_011479528.1:0-2756 GCF_000754665.1 Bison bison bison | reverse complement strand
CGATCACCCTGGTGAGCAGTGCATCATAAGCCATGTGATCAGTGCATGCACAGTCACATGATCAGTTTATGATAGCCAGGTTATCAGTGCATGATCAGCCACGTGATCAGTGCATGATCAGCGAAGTGATAAGTGCATGCACAGTCACGTGATCATTGTATGATCAGCTCGTGATCAGTACATGATCAGCCATGTGATCAGTTCATGATCAGGCACGTGATCAGTGCATGGTCAGTCACCTGATCAGTGCATGATCAGGCACGTGATCAGTGTATGATCAGCCACGTGCTCAGTGCATGATAGCCACGTGATTAGTGCATGAGCAGTCACGTGAACAGTGCTTGAGAGCCACGTGATCAGTGCATGATCAATCACGTGATTAGTGCATGATCTGTCACTTGATCAGTGTATGATCAGCTTCGTGATCAGTGCATGATCAGCCACGTGATCAGTGCATGATCAGCCACGTGATCAATGTATGATCAGCCACGAGATCAGTACATGATCAGCCACGTGTTCAGTGCATGATCAGCCACGTGATCAGTGCCTGCACAGTCACGTGATCAGTGTATGATCAGCTTCGTGATCAGTGCATGATCAAGCACGTGATCATTGCATTATTAGTAATTTGATCAGTGTATGATCAGCCACGTGATCAGTGCCTGAACAGGCACCTGATCAGTGCATTATCAGTAATTTGATCAGTGCATGAACAGCCACGTGATCAGTGTATGATCAGCCACGTGATCAGTGCATGTTCGGTAACGTGTTTAGTGCATTATCAGTCACGTGAGCAGTGTATGATCAGCCACTTGATCAGTGCATGATCTCCCACGTGATCAGAGCATGACCAGGCACGTGATCAGTGCAGGCACAGTCATGTGATCAGTGCATGATCAGGCCAGTGAAGAGTGCACGATTAGGCACGTGATCAGTGTATGATAGCCAGGTTATCATTGCATGATCAGCCACGTGATCAGTGCGTGATCAGCCACGTGATCAGTGCATGCACAGTCACGTAATCAGTGCATGATAGCTACGAGATCAGTGCATGTTCAGACACGAAATCAGTGCATGGTCAGCCACGTGATCACTGTATGATAAGCCACGTGATCAGTTCATGTGCAGTCACGTGATCAGTGTATGACCAGCCACGTGTTCAATGCATGATAGCCGTTGATCAATGCATGATAGCTACGTGATCAGTGCATGCTCAGTCACATGAGCAGTGCATGATAGCCACGTGATCATTGCCTACAAATACCTGATCAGTGAAAGTGCAGTCCCGTGATCAGTGCATGAAAGACACGTGATCATGCATCATAGCCACATGATCAGTGCATGATCAGCCACGTGATCAGTGCATGATCTGTCACGTGATCAGTGTATGATATCCAAATGATCAGTTCATGCCCAGTCATGTGTTCAGTGCATGATAGCTACGTGATCAGTGCATGATCAGCCAGGTGATCAGTGCATGATCAGCCACGTGATCAGTGCATGATATCCAAATGATCAGTTCATGCCCAGTCATGTGTTCAGTGCATGATAGCTACGTGATCAGTGCATGATCAGCCAGGTGATCAGTGCATGATCAGCCAAGTGATCAGTGCATGCGCAGTCACGTAATCAGGGTATGATCAGCCAAATGATTAGTGCATGGTCATGTAGGTGATCAGTGCATGATCAAGCACCTGATCAGTGCATGATAAGTCATGTGATCAGTTTAAGATCAGCCACGTGATCAGCGTATGATCAGCCACGATATCAGTGCATGATCAGCCACGTGATCATTGCATGATCAGCCAAGTGATCAGTGCATGATCAGACAAGTGATCAGTGCATGCTCAGTCACATGAGCTGTGCATGATCACCCACTTGATCAGTGCATGATAGGCACGTGATCATTGCCTACATTTACGTGATTAGTGCATGTGAAATCACGTGATTAGTGCATGCACAGTGACGTGATCATTGTACGATCAGCCACGTGTTCAGTGCATGATAGACACGTGATCAGTGAATGATAGCCACGTGATCAGTGCATGATAAGTCACGGGATCAGTGCATGATCCACAACGTGATTAATGTATGCTCAGCGACGTGATCAGTGAATGATCCGCAACGTGATTAGTGCATCATCAGGCACGGGATCAGTGTATGATCAGCCTCGTGATCAGTGCATGATCAGCCACGTGATCAGTGCATGATCAGCCAAGATATCAGTGCATGCACAGTCACGTGATCAATGTATGATCAGCTTCGTGATCAGTGCATGATGAGCCACGTGAACAGTGCATGATCAGACAGGTGATCAGTGCAGGATCAGTCACGTGATCGGTGTATGATAGCCCGGTTATCAGTGCATGATCAGCCACGTGATCATTGCATGATCAGCCAAGTGATCAGTGCATGCGCAGTCATGTGATCAGTGTATGATCAGCCAAATGATCAATGCATGATCATGTACGTGATCAGTGTATGATCAGGCACCTGATCAGTGTGTGATAAGTCACGTGATCAGTTTATGATCAGCCAAGTGATCAGTGCATGATCAGCCACGTGATTAGTGTATGATCAGCCACGTGATCAATGTATGATCAGCCACGAGATCAGTACATGATCAGCCACGTGTTCATTGCATGATCAGCCACGTGATCAGTGCATGCACAGTCACGTGATCAGTGTATGATCAGCCACGTGATCAGTGCATGATAGCCACGTTACCCCTGCATGATCAGTCACGTGATCAGTAT
>NW_011479527.1:14300-15199 GCF_000754665.1 Bison bison bison | reverse complement strand
ACCAGGCTTCTCTGTTCATGGGATTTCCCAGGCAAGAATACTGGAGGGCCATTTCCTTCTCCAGGGGATCTTCTTGACCCCGGGATCAAACCCACATCTCCTGCATTGCAGGCAGATTCTTAACGACTGAGCCATGAAGGAAGCCCCCCCAACCAGAGGAAGAGGATTATATGAATTTCAAGAGGTAGGAATCATTGGGGGCCATTTAGAAGTCTGCCTTCCCCAGTGTGATTCCAAATATACTTGTCACTATACCAACTAGAGCTTAACAATATCAGTTATAATGAATTTGAACTTCATTGTAAGCCTTGAAATGACAGGATGCTTGGGAGACAGAGATGTGTTACTTCAGGTAATACTGACTTCTATAACAAATAAACTCTAAAATGTCACTGGCTTAACATAAACTAGGTTAATAACCATGTAAAGTGGGCATTCTTCATCAGGTGGGTTTCCTGAAAGTGATAATTAGGTTTAGGCTCCTTCCATCTTGTTGCTTAACTGTCTTCAAAAGGTCACCCTGGAGATTGTGTCCATTATAGGAATCTAGAAGAGGGAAAGGTCATGAAGGAAGCAATCTGAGAAGTCTCTGTGGATCTAACTTGGAAATGGTGCTTCCACTGAATTTGCATCAGATAGAACTCATAGGCCATTCCTAACCACAGGGAGGCTGGAAAGTGAGGTCTGTCTATGTGCCCAGGAAGAATGTAACTCAGTCTGATGAGTAACTAGCCAGGCTCTGCCACACAAACTTTATGAAATTCATTTATGTAACAAACATTAACCAGGAGCCTCTTTGTGCCACACTCTATGCTAAATGTTGGTAACATACACATGAATGAATATTTATAGAGTATCCCTATTATATTCTTGCATTTTCATTCTTTAATTTCTGTGGG
>NW_011479527.1:8666-10854 GCF_000754665.1 Bison bison bison | reverse complement strand
TCCCAAGCAAGAATATCAGAAGGGGCTGCTATTTCCTCCTCCGGGGGATCATCCCAACCCAGGAATCAAACCCACATCTCCTGCATTGGCAGGTGGGTTCTCTACCACTGAGCCACCTGGGAAGTCCATAACAACTGCCAAGAGTCAACACTGAACACACTCTATACTCAGGAAGTTCCCTTGCCAGTAACAGCTGCACCCATCTCCTGAAGGGTGCCCTGCCCTGTCCTCAGCCCCTTCCTATGCACCAACTATGGAAGGACTGGAAAGGGCAGCCAGAGACTGGGGGAGAGAGTAAAAGGCAGAAAAACAGAGACAGAGGACATCACTGCTCCTCTCTGTCCCCTCCCTTTGCACAGGTCCCAGTCAGAGGCAGGCTGGAGTAGGGGAGAGGGGGAAGGTGCTAGAAATTGAACAAAAGATTGAAGTTTTCAGGTTAGACTGGATGGGACGTTTTATTTACTGAAACAAGATTGCACTTGAGACTGAAGGGGATTGAAAACCTCTGGGACCTGCCTGAGATTTCATCCAGGAGAGAGCAAGAGCTATCTGAGAAATCATGTTTGATAAGGTGATGGAAGGAAGAATGAATAATTTTCTCTTTACCTCCCCACACAAGTCGAGCCAGAAGTAAAACACAACTTAAAATGTGTGCCACAGGCCTTTGTTAGCTGGTGGCTTCAAATAAGATTGCCACCCTGCCTGGTCTTCAATATTGAGGCACAGGCTAGCATCAATCCAATCACTACAAAGAGAACCCTGGAAAGGGCTCCATCTTCCCTCAGCTGTTTTGGCCAGTTCCCCATGGTACTGGCTCGGGGGTGCTCCAGAGGCAACATCTCTGTTCCTGCCATCCACACTTCCTCATTTGTATCTTTATTCATTCTACAAGAGTCACTGAGTTTAGCATGTATCAGGGCAAGAGGTACAATGACGGAAACAACAGAGTCCCAGCCCTCTTGAAGCTTACAGCCTTCTAGGGGTGACAGATGGTCACATCGTCATGCAAGGGAACATAAGGGAGTGATGAGGCCATGGGGGATAGTGTGGTACGCTAGGAAGGCCAAAGGGGGCCACCTGGAGTGAGGGAAGTCAGAGCACTGTCCTCTGAGGGACTTTTGATTGAGATGGGATCTGAGAAAAAGAGTAAGACTTAACTAGGGGCAGCGGGAGACTGTTCCAGGCAGAGGGACCGTATGTGAATTAAGCAATAAAAACTGGGGCTGAAAGACAGAACCTGAAGGAGAACATTGTACCAGGTGCAGAGGTGGGTAGGTATTGTATTCAATTGCTCAGTCTTGTCTGACTCTTTGCAACCCCATGGACTTCAGCCTATCAGGCTCTTCTGTACTCAGAGTTCTCCAGGCAAGAATACTGGAGTGGGCTGGCATTCCCTTCTCCAGAGGATCATCCCCTCCCAGGTATCGAACCCTGGTCTCCTGCATTGCAGGTGGATTCTTTACCATCTGAGCCACCAGGGAAGCCCAGGTAGGTACTGGGCCTGTGTTCATAATTTTGGACTTGATCCCAAGAGCAAGGGCACTAGGAAGCCATCAAAGTGTTTTCAGTCTGAAGGAGACATTATCAGAATTAATCCTACCCTCGAAGTACAACTCAAATCTGACCACTTGCCCACTCCCAGTGCTGCCAGCTTGTTCTAACCTGTCACCACTTCTCACTTGATCTCTGAAATCACTTCCCAAGCGGCCTCCCTGTTGCCTCCCTTGGCCCTGCGCTATAGTCTGTTCTCTAAACAACAGCCACAGTGATCCTCCTAAAGTGCAGACTGCTCATGCCCTCCCTTGGCTCCAATCCCTCCGGTGTCTTCCCGTCATCCTCAGAACACAATGTGGAGTCTGTACCATGGTCTACAAGTTCCATCAGGAAGGTGGCCCTGTCTGGCTCCCCAGCCCTCTCTGCAGCAGCCTCTCTCTGACTCACTCTGCTCTGGTCCCCTCTGCTCCTGTCTCCTGGCTGTTCCAGGCCCAAGACAAGCGTTGTTTCCACTGTAGAGAGAGTACTTGCACTAACTGTTCTGTCTTCCCAGATGGCTGTGTGGCTCTCAATCTCAATTCCTTTGGGACTCAAATGTCACCTCATCAGCAAAGCCTTTTCTAAAATAGCCCCCTGCCTCTCCCATCCCTAGTGACTGTCTATCCCCTTTCCCTGCTGTATTTTTTTTTTTCAG
>NW_011479527.1:4226-6158 GCF_000754665.1 Bison bison bison | reverse complement strand
CAGCTCTCAGTGTGGAAATGCCTTCCAAGTTTTGAGAGGTTAGAGGGCTTCAAGAATGGATCACAGAGCTAAATGTAAAAGCTAAAATGATCAAATGTCTAGAGATAAATAAAAACATCTTTGTGATATTGGGGTAGGCAAAACATTCCTAGATAACAACAACAAAGCATGGATGGTAGAGAAAAACTAGATAATGAACTTTATTGAAATGCGAAACTTCGGCTCTTAAAAGGACACCTTTTCAAAAATGAAAGAGCAAGCCACAGATTGGGAGAAAACAGTTGATATATATTTATCAGAGAACTCATATCCAGAACGTAGAACTCTTAAAATTTAATAATAAAATAAAGAAGTCAATTAAAACATGGACAAAACATTTTAACAGACACTTCCCCAAAGACAATTACAAATGGCCAAGATGTGTATGAAAAAGTACTCAACATCATTATTCAAAATGCCATTTAAAACATGAGATATTAGTACATACCCTCTAGAATGGCTAAAAATGAAAAGTCTGACAATACCAAGTGTTGACAGGGATGCAGAGGAAGTAGAACTGGCCTACATTGCTACAGACACTGTGAAATGGTCTAGCCACTTTAGAAACTGGCTTGGCAGTTTCTTATAAAGTTAAACACACATTCACCATATGACTCAGCCATTCCACTTCTAAGTATCTACTCAAGAGAAATGAAAACATATATCCACAGAAAGACTTGTACAAGAACACACATAGCAGCTTTCTTCATAACAGCCAAAGACTAGTAACAACCCAAAAGTCCAAGGACAGGGGAGTGGATGAACACATTTTGGTACTCCCATACAAAGAAATGCAAAAATAACAAACTACGAAGGCATATAACACCACGGATGAATCTCAAAATAATTATGCTAAATGGAGGAAACTAGACCACAAAATCATACAAAAATCTCAGTATGAGTCTATTTATATGACTTTTGAGTACTCACAAAACTGTACTGACAGAAAGCAGATCAGTGGTGGCCTGGTGCTGAGAGTTAGAGTGGGTTTGGCTGCAAATAGGCAGCCAAATTTGGGGGGTGCATTAGAAATGTTCTATATCTTGATTGCAGTGGCAGTACATACCACATGTGAGTATATAAATTTGACAAAACCTTTCAAACTGGGTGTTTAAAATTGGCACATTTTGCTTCATATTTATTATACCTCGATAAAGTTGATCCTGAAAAAATTTACTGGAAAAAGTGTTTTGAGAAAGGGCAGGAATTCATAGGACAACTGTTATTTCCAAGTCCCTTCCAAGGCTAACAGACCCTGGTTCCTGGCTTCCCTCCAACCTGAAGAACCCCAGAGCTATCTGTTGCTTTCTCACTGTGAGATCTGAAGCTCCTGCTGCTTGCTGGTACCAGACCTCTCTAGCTGGGAGAGTGAGACTTCTGTGAAACATGTGGTTGCCATGGAACATAAACCCCATTCTGCCCAGGTCCCTGCAAAAAAAAAAAAAAAAAAGAACCACTTCTCTTTCTAAGTACATATGCACATTCCTCTCACAAGAAGGGTAAATTATTTCCACATGCAGGAAAACTATACCCATATGCTGATGTTCTCACTGCAGAATCTCCCTCAGAGGTAGATGTTATTCAGCCACCCGTGTAGTCATTCATCCACTCAACAACCATAGAGTGAGCACCTACTTACGTGCTGGTGCTGACCATGGTGAACATATACGCTCACAAGGGACTCACTGCCTGGCTGGGTAGGGCAGGGGGCTACAGGCAGTTAACAGGCCATTACAGTCCAACGTGGTTAGAACCCCATAGCAGATGCTGCCAGTCTCTGCCCCCTTGGACAGCTTTACCTCATCTCCTTGGACCTCTTTGCCAGTTCTGTGTAGGCCTGCTCTAAAGACACTTTTCGCCTTTAGAGATCACTCACACCCCTTTGTAAGAGGA
>NW_011479527.1:0-663 GCF_000754665.1 Bison bison bison | reverse complement strand
CCCCTGACCTCGGGCGTGGGGTAGCTCCTCTCGGCCGCCACCCCTGACCTTGAGCAAGGGTAGCTCCTCTCGGCCACGCTTCTGTGCAGTCCGTCACAGCCAGCGTGCTTCTGGTGACTAAGGGGTATATAAATACTCCATACGTATCAAGTACTGATCAATATAATTTCTCCGGCTTCCTCTTCCCGTTTGGGACAGTAGCGAGGTGTGTGGTCTTCACTGTGTCCAGAGCTCCCCTCCAGGACCAAGCAAAAGTCACCTACTGTGACACTGTGATTCACAGTAAGAAATATATATTTGGTCTTTGTTCTCATTTTTGGCACACTGCTCCTAAAACCCTTAGAATTTGTCTTTTGTTATGTTGATGAGGTGAATTTAGAAAGCACTTAAGAATGGGGGCTAGTTGCCAGGGGAAAGAACCCTGTGATTGAAGGGTTAGAACTCTCAGTCCGCCCACCCAACTCCACTGGACCTCTGGGAAGGGAGAAAGAGCTGGAGATTTAATCACTCATGCCTATGTAAGGAAGCCCCCATAAACACCTAAAAGGACAGGGTTCAGAGAGCTTCCAGGTTGGTGTACACGTGGAGATGCCGGGAGAGTGGTGAGCCCAGGGAGGCATTGAAGCTCCGCCCCTTTCTCCCACCTTGCTCTATGCATCTCTT
>NW_011479526.1:13742-18261 GCF_000754665.1 Bison bison bison | reverse complement strand
TCAGTGTTCCCATCACCCAGGCTCAGTTGCCATCAGCCCATGGCCAATCATCCATACCCAAGACACTTCCTTATCATTTGATGACATTGAAGCAAACCCCAGACATTGCATCATTTCATCTGGAATAATTCAATATGTATCTCTAAGGAATAGCATTCTTTAAAAAAAATAAAATTCACAATAGCATTATCATACCTTACAAATTAACAGTATTTTCTGAATCAGATATTCAGTCAGTCTCAAATATCTTCCTTGGTTTCATAAAATAATTTCTTATTGCAGTATATTTGTGTGTGTTTTTTATTCAACTATTTATTTATTTCTGTATTTTTACTTTTATTTCTTAACACCAAAAACACTTTGTGTCGCGGTATAGCTGATTAAGAATGTTGTGATAGTTTCAGGTAAACAGTGAAGGGACTCAGCCATACATATACATGTAGCCATTCTCCCCCACACCTTTATCACAGTATATTTGAATCAAGATCCATATAAAGTTGATATACTATGATTTGCTAGTATGTCTTTTAAGACTCTTTTAATCTGTAGTTTTCACTCCCATCTCTTTTTCTTTAATTATCTTTGAATATGATTTGTATATATTTAAAGAAATGACTTATTTATCCTGTAGAGATTCCCAGAGCCTGAATTTTGCTGACTGTGTCCCTGAGTGTCATGTCACATGTTCTGCCCTCCTGTTTCCTGAAGAATCTCATCTGCTCTCTTATGGAGGATGCTGTGTATTTTCATCCTCTAAACGTCTATGGTATCTGATAATATCTTTTTGTGATGTAAGCAGTTGTTAATAATCTTGCCAAGAGCTATCAATTCATGAATGATTACAAAGAGCTGATACTCTAATTCCATCATTTCTTCTTCAGTTATAAGCTGAATAACTCTATAAAGTATTTGGTTACCCTGAGGAATAATTCACAGGAAAGGAAGAACAGTCACTTGCTTCTATCCCTTTATTTACCGCTTTTCAAAACCAGTTTTAAAAATAATTAGTTGTTTCGTCAGCATTCCCGCAAACCATGTTTGTTTTTATGTGTCTTTCTGAATGCATGGATTTCATTATATTTGACTATTTAAATCCATTAATATTATTATTCTTTTTGAAGCTCAGTTTGTCTCCTCTTTGGTAAGTGAGAGCCTCGCACAGAGAGCTATTGAATCCTCCCTACAGGACCCTAATAGTCTCTGTTAGTGCCTTGACTCTGATAAGGGAAGATACTCAAGATCCTGCTTGTTTGTTTGTTGCTCCACATCTGAAATCTGTCATTTCTCCAAGGAGCCAGGACTCCTTCTAGTTGGAAATTGTATTTAGTAACCTGAGCGCTAGTGTGGTTGTTGATAAGGACAGAATGAAGACATTTGCGAACTTTTTCAAGATAAAATACATCATGAGCTCATACCAAAATGATATGTCTGATTCAAAATCAGGACCAAAAGCTATTATGTAACCTCATCGGTCTTAAATCTTTGTCTCCTTTTTCTCAAACTCTGAGTCCCAATTCTCATCATAATTTCTCCACTTTATCCCACTCTACACACACACCAGTCTCAGCATAACAGCACTAGTGCAAATAATCCAATTACTAAACTGTAAGATATTTTTATTGCAGTTCTATTTGTTTTTATGGCATACCCCACAAGGATGTGCAAAGTACTGTTTTAAAATCACTTGAGGTTGTGCCTCTCTGTGTCATTCTGCCTCTAACTGGATTCGCAAATTCCAGTTTGCTTACAATTACTTCATTTTACTTACAATTGTTAGGGATGTCTCTTTTGTTTGATTTTGTTTTAAAATTATGCATAACTATAACCATGCCACCCACTGGTTTCACAGGTACTTTATTAAATTTTACAGTCAATTTTTAGGGATTTTCTTTAAACTTTACTTTATAATTATGTATATTTTCATGATTCCCAAGTCAAATATACAAAATGTATATTCAGAGAAGTAGGTGTAAATTCTATCTGTCCCGCCTCACTGTTTCCTTCCACTTATTTAACACTTTTTAAAAATTTTCATTTTATGGTTCATTCTTGCATTAATATGAGCATATAGTGTAATCTATCTCCATTCTTAGAAACGATAGTAAACAAGACACTTTTATTCACTTTGCTTTTTCACTTAACTCTATATCCTACCAATCACTGCATCTTATCATCATGTTTTTACATACACACTCACATAAGTAGTAATTAGAAAGATGTATATTTTTGTTCTAATGGTTGTCATTAGACTAATGCCTTTGTGTAATAGCCTTGTCTACCCCCACCCCCACACTTAACTTACCTTTAAAATTTTCTGGCTATTGTCTCCTGCTTTCTTATTATGAACATTACTTGAAATTAGCTAAGTAACCTCTTCTTTGCCATTGTGCTCGCTCCCTGGACATTTGACGTGAAGTAATACCTTTATACTCGTTTATTGTTGTTGTTTAGTTGCCAAGTCATGTCCAATTCTTTGGGACCCCGTGGCCTGCAGACTACCAGGCCCCTCTGCCCATGGGATTTCCCAGGCCAGAATACTGGAGTGCGTTGCCATTTCCTCCTCCAGGGCATCTTCTCGACCCAGGGATCAAAGCCTCATCTCCTGCATTGGTAGGCGGGTTGTTTACCACCGAGTCACTAGGAAAGCCACTTTATACTCATAATTCATGTTAATGCCTCTAAGACCAGAAGCTACCTACCTCTGTTCTTCATAAACTTTCTAATTTCTCCCCCATTTGCTTTGAATCAGTGTGCTGCATCTACTTTGTCAGAATGGAACCAATGTGGCTGCTGCCTGGCCCTCTTACAGCATCAGCGTGACAGTTACACAGGGAATTACATGCTTGTGCCTGACTGCTCTGCCTTGATGCCTGTCAACTCTGTTGATGAGGGATGCCCGTATCTTGTTCCCCCTGGATGCTCATCTCCACTGCTTGTGAGGACCTGTAGGCATTCTGGGGTATCTTATCAGAGCTCCTTTTTCCCCCTTCCTTCCATTAGACTCCCAAACAGGTGCCTTGGTGGTTTATCTCCACCAGCTCCTAGTTGGTGCTCATAAAGATATGTCCTCACCTTGTTTTGCTGGGGATGTCCTTAGGTTTTGGACTTTGCCATCCTCATTACTTTCTCTCTTATTTATGGGAGAACTCAAGGACGTTCAATATTTATTTTACCCACTTGACATCAGCCTCCAATGGCTACAAATTTTATCAAAAAGTTTTAATTGTACAAAAGTATTTATAAAAATCAAGTATTTCTTATGGTCATATAATACTTTCAAATGCGAGTAATTGTTGAGCAGACCTAGCACACAAATATAAACAAATAGTGATTCTCCCAGGCAAAAGTATAATCCTGTGTGTTTTTTTTTAAATAAAGATGAAATAATCTTATATTGTGGAAAAATACAACATAGATGCTCTGTTGACAACTAAGTGACTTATATTTTTCTCAGAAGTGAATACCAGACCACTTTTTATGGTACATGTGTGATTTGCTTTATGAGATTCAAAGGTTTAGAATGTAACACTTGTGGACATCAAAGCCTAGATTTAAAAAAAAAAAAAAACTACTTCATGCAAAAGTATCTGTAAAGTAACATGGGAAATATTTGATCCACAGAAGGTATTGCCTCTGCCAGTATTATTTTCATGCTATATGAATCTTCGATGATTAATATGTGAATAGAGGGTAACTTTTACCTTCACAGAATGCTGCATTAACAGAAAAGGTTTTCTTTATGCTCTACGTGAGGCTCTAGAGGCTCAAGGAATGGAGTATTTTCCCAGAGCCAGTAGTTAGCAGAGTCCAGAGTCAAACATGGATGCCAAGAGAACCTGACCACACAGAAATCGTTAGCACTGTTTTCAACACAAGAAGTGATCGAATCATGACCATTGGAGAAGAAAACTTACACTTCATTTCCTTAAAGGACAGTGAGGAGACGAGGCAGCAGTAGAAGGTATTACAAGGCTTGTATAGTCTCAACATTACAATTCAATAGATCTCGGGTTTTTTTCTTCTAAGTTTTATAAGCTGTAATTCAGAGAGGCACCAGGGTGGTATCTGCCCACCTCTGGATTGAAAAAGAAACACAGAATCAAGGCTATTTTAGGCACCTGTCAGGCTGTAATTACCTCTTTGCTCAGAGAAGTCTTTATGTAAGACTAATGCAGATTGGCATTTCTTTGGTTTAAAAGAACATTTCCAGTCATTCTTTTAAAAGAATGATCCTTATTAATGATGGTTATTTCAATATGTTTTGATAGAGAGAAAATGTTCCCAGCATGACCCTGACATAGGAGATTTTAGTTTTAATCTGGTCTGTTTCTTATTTACTTGCAAGCTCCAAATACTTTGAGCTTTCTTTTCCCACTCTTTATTGTCCAGAAATTGTTGAATGGCATTTAGTTAAACTTTTCAAGTAAGCTGGACTTGTCTGTGTATACCTTCCACAAGAAGTTTACCCAAAATTTGACCATTAAGACATGAGCTCGAAATGACAAATATAGAATGAATA
>NW_011479526.1:7538-10617 GCF_000754665.1 Bison bison bison | reverse complement strand
GATGCTTCCTAAGGCCCACTTGACTACACATTCCAGGATGTCTGGCTCTAGGTGAGTGATCACACCATCATGATTAGTAGTGTGTATATGTTAATCCCAAACTCCTAATTTATCACTTCCCCTCCTTTACCTTGGGGAGAGGAGTTTATTTCTATGTCTGTGAGTCTGTTTCATAAATAAGTTCATTTGTATCATTTTTTAAATCCCCATATAAGTGTTATTGTATGGTATTTGTCTCTCTGACTTACTTATCTGTAAGTAAGTAAGTGTATCTGGCCCCTTGCCCATTTTTGTAAATCAGGTTTTAGTGGAACATAGCCACAGTTGTGTATCTACATATTGTCTATGGCTACTTCTGTACAACAACTACGAAGGAGCGTAGTAACAAGAAATGATCTGTCCCACAAAGCCTAAACTGTTGGCTGTCTGACCCTTTCCAGAACAGACATGCTGACCCCTTGATATATTCCTTGAATAGAAGTCCAGATTCTACTGTAGGAAAAAGAGGGAACCTTTGAGAGGCTTTAAACAGTTGAGTAAAATCGTCCAACTTGCATTGTAAACTATCACCCTGGCTGTTTGCTTCATGGAGAGTGGAATAAGGAGAGAAGAATGGAAACAGAGAAGCCATTAGAAGTTCTTGGAAGAGTCCAGCTGAGAAGTAACATCTGACTGGCACAGATCATCCTGGGAGTAGAGCAAAGTATGTCATAGAGGAATAATTAGTAGGACTTGGTGGTGTATTTGATGAGGAGATTGATGGTTAGTGAGGAATGGATGGTAAGTTCCAAAAATTTCAAGCATGAACTCCAGGTAGATGATGGTGCCAGTCAATGAGATGAGACAACTGGAGTTGACGGAAATAATTTCAGTCAGCAAATAAGTTTATGTTGCTAAGAATTCTGTTAGTAAGTTATGGACTCCACACTGGAGACCATGTCATCATGCTATTACCATAAGCAATATGGCGTACCATAGGAATCATCACAGGGGTTTAACTTTCAATTGAAGGAGTGCCTTTCACACAAAACCACCAACAATAAATCTTTCACACCAATATTTGGGGCAATTGGGTAATTGGGACACAGGGAAATGGTCAAAGTGACCTGATTTAGAAAGATACGCCTGTAATTGTGTAGCTTTGTTCTTTATATTTGACAAAGTTTATATATGATTTATATTATGCATAAAATGAGCTAATTTTGAGCTTTATCTTACTATCTCAGGCACTGATTAAAATCTTTCAGGCATGAGTTAAATGTTTAACTACATATACTATGCAGAGAGCATTGTTGAGGATGTACGGTATAGAATTCAAAATAGTTGTGGGGCTCTTTCTGTCACCATAATATTTATTTTGTCTCCAGTATCCCCACGGGACACACTCCCCATTTCTCGGTCATGATTCACCAGCAGGAGATTCTCGTACTGTGCTTAGCCATAGACTGGATGGCAGTAGCTCTGAGGGCCCCAAGCTTGAATAAGCCCTCCCATAACTAACTCATCTTCTCATCTAGGCAGCTGAGAGGCAACAAGAGGCCTCTCTCGGTGGGCTTGCTACTCCACTCTAGCCGAGTAGAATCTGAAGCCCCAGCCACTCCCCACCACGTCTCCTCAATCTGCAGACCCAGCCCAGGTTAGAATCTGGCACAACTCAGAAGGTGAAGGATGACCAGATAGTCACATTTCCAGTTGAAGCTCAGAGTACCATTCCTGTTTAATCATTTTCTGGGATCTACTTGGTGGGCTTTTATTTCCCTTTCATTAATTGAACAGCAGTCCATCTATGTGGAAAAACTACATGTGAATAAGAGCAAAGCATGTAGAGTGAATTATTAACTATGCAGATTGACTCCTTCAGCTGTTCTCTTTTTCAGACTTTTCCTAACAGTTCTACAGGGCATATGTTTAAAGACATATTTATATGATACATTACCTGAGTTTCAGAGCAGCCAGTAAGGTCTCATTTGGGCAAAGAAAATGCATTTTTTAAAAGAACTCCTAATGTGTGTTTGTATAATCGTGTTTTGTGGGGTTTTTTTAACGTTGCTACTGTTCATCATATATGAAAAATTAGACTTTATAATATTATCAAAATAATTTTCACATAGCATTAGTCTCCTACCTACTTTATATTTCCTGCTAATCACTGGCCAGTATTTCTAAAATATTACAATCCATTCAGGCCTTGTTATATTTTGTTTCATACTGTTTTCCTATACATAGTAGTTTTGTGTTAGACATCAAGTAATTTTGAAAACTCTCACTCTTTAACTCAGTTTCTGCCTTTTATCTTCTCACCACTTTATGGGACGTTTTTCTGTTTTGCCTAGTTGAATATTGATCCCCCTTGCAGATTAATGAAACTCAAGAAAAGCATAATTAGTGTGAAACACAAAAAATTGTTCATATTTTTAAAAGATTGTTGCATATATTTTTCATTTGCATTCTTTTAAATTAACTCTGGTTCTGGAATGCGATTAAGCTTCCATATACTGGTAAGAATAGAAAATATAGGATGATTAAAAATGGAGATCACCAGCCTATACCCTCTCTGTTCTACATAGCCTTGAAAGTAAAAAGAAGAAATAACAATGATACTGCCAAAACTCTGATCTGTTACTATTTGGGGACATGTAATAGAGGGAAATGACCTTTAGGTCCTAAGCATGGAAGCTATTCCACTACTTCTATTTGTTTGTTTTTTCTTGTTCTTATCCCCAGTGGATACCTGCTTTTGAAAAGTTATCTTTTTATGATTCTTCATGTAGCAATTGGAGAGGTTGTGTGAGTGAAATACATCCTTTCTTCATATAGTCAGTCCAAGTACAGCCTATAAACCTATTAATACAAAGCAGAAAGGTCTCAGAATTCAGTTGCAAGGTTAGTACGGTCCAAGTTCATGTTCACAGCATTATTTCCCAATAGACAGGAAAACAGGATTTCTCTACACCTTGTCATGGAGAAATTATAGCCATTGATTACAGTAAATTGTTTTCATAGGTTGAGGCTAAATTTAAACATGGAAAGCACACTTCAAAAATTTAATAGAAATCCCACAACCTCTTTCCATCAGTGA
>NW_011479526.1:4437-6151 GCF_000754665.1 Bison bison bison | reverse complement strand
TCAAGGACAAGTTCAGTCACATTAGAGCCTTTCATATTTCCAGTTCTGATCCACGTGAATTGGAAGGTAGTGGCTGTGATCACTAACTGCTAGGAATACCCAAGAGCTCTAGCTACTTCTGGCACCAGAACAACCTCTTTTGTAGTTTCCATTTCATTAATTCCATCTGTGCCTTTTACTTTTTCATTCGTAGACACCATCTAGATGGTGAGGCCTCTGGACACGGGTTTCCTCCAAATCATGTTTGTATCTCCCTTCCTCTTCATCACCATTTTTACATACTCCATTTAAGCCATCATTCCACCTTATCTGAGGTATTACCATGGCTTCATCACTGAGTCATCTTCTCCCCAACAACCTTAATATTTGCCTGCATTGTTGGCTCAGGCAACTTTTCTAAGTAAAACTGATTTTACCAGTCCCAGTTTAAAGCATCCACCTCAGGGTCACAGCCATCTGAAGTCAAGTGCACACGGCTTACATAGCTTGAAGACCTTCTGTGATCGGGCCCACACTCCTGGGCCTCTTTCCCTGTCTGTTCTCTGCTATGGCCTTATTCCCACCTTTCCACAGCCCCCAAGTGGACCATTTTCCCTCCTACATTAGTTCCTTTGGACTTATTTCCACAGCTCCAGAATTCCTTCATTTCCCTACCCACCTGGTAAACTCCTCCTCCATCCCTGAAGACCAGCTGAAGCATCTTCTACTTTGCAAATGCTTCGTCGAGTGTAACTTTCTTCACATAAACCCTGAGAAGTATTGACCCTTCCCCCTTCATACCACCATGTTGCTTCTACATGACACCTTCATTGCAGTGACACTAATTCTTCCGTCTAGACTGTGGGCTTCTTGAGGACAAGGAGCCTGATATGTTCTTCATTTCCCTATAGCGTAGCATGGTCCCAGGTACCTATATGTTTGAATGAAAAGAAAAGTGAATGAATTTATGAATGAGTGAGATCCCAATTTGGCTGCTTGGTTTTCAAAACCTTTATTCTGTGTCTGGCCTCCTTCTGAAAAAAATGAATGGGTTTCGTAAATTCCTGTAGTAGCAACAGGCATTTTAGAGCTTTCTTTGCTGTAAGACACCCACTAAACACAAATTGTACTCATACATTTAAATTTTCACCTGTAACTCCACTTCGTTTCCTGTGCACAGAATGCTTTCTGCTGGCTGTTAGTTAGCATTTGATGCTACCCTCTCCCTCTATAATGACTCTGCTACTCTAGAGTGGTTCTCGCCAGGATTCCTTGCATCAACAGTGTCTTGCACTCAGCTCTCCCAGGCATCCTTTCTACCTCTTCTCTTCCTCAAGAACCACCACTCCAACCTTGTGTGCTAGTTATGCTTAGAAATACACTCTTCCCTAAACAGACCCAAAGCATTCCTACCTGCAGAACTGTTGGGTCCTTTGGTGCACCTGTGAACCCCTTTCCCTGTCAGGCTCCTACCCATCCATTGAGACCCAGCTCCAAAGCTGCCTTCCCTGAGGCTCTCTGTCGACTACCCTCCCATCTCCCACAAGTTAAAGTTGCTCTTTCCCCGTTCTTCATTTCTCTGCTTTACAACTGTCCAACCCTGCCCTTCTGGGTGAAGTGATCCAATTGCTTAGCCTTTCTGCTCCACAGTTTAGTCAATTACCAAATGGAGGAAGTGAAACTTACCTGTCACTGGCATTATGGTGATTAAAAGACACAATATGGAAACATGCTT
>NW_011479526.1:3569-4337 GCF_000754665.1 Bison bison bison | reverse complement strand
TGATAATGACTTTACCAAGGACAGAGGGAAAGAACATTGACACAGGCAGTCTGGGTTGGATTCCTGACTCGACCTCGAATGAGTTGTGTGGCCTTGGACAAGATACTTAACCTCTTTAAAGAGAGCCTGTTTTCTCACATGTAAAATGGAAATAATGAAATCTACCTTGCAGAGTGATTTTAAAGATTAGAGAGGATGAGGGTCAAGCAGTCCATCAGAGGACTGGTGCCGTCAGTGATAAATAATGAATGGAAGCTGACATAGCTCTGATGACTTGAACTCAGATGGTTTCCGATCTTGCCTTACCATCTCCCTCATGGACCAATGCTGATCGGGATACGCACCCAGGCAACAGACAGTGTTATATGACTTGACAAGGCCTGAGACCCTGGAGACTGAATTCTATCCTGGGAGGCTGCCGACCTGGACAGGTGTCAAGATCTTGCTTTAGAAACCTGCTTTGCAAAACACCACAATCCCAGGCTATCCAGACTCACGGCTGACAGCAGTTTAGAGCATCCTATCTTCTCCTGCAGGAGTTATTCTCGGAGCCTCAGCAATGATGAGCTCAGACAGAAGCCCCAAGAATGTGCAGCGTGCATGGGCGGGGAGCAGTGACATGAGCCAACTCCATTACTGGGCTAGACTCTCCTCTGTATCTTCTGACATGCTCTCCCTCAAGGCTCTGGAAACTGGAATTAATAATAACAACAATAATAGCTTAACAACAATAGCAGGCAGCAGTGTTTATGAAGACATGTGGGTCAA
>NW_011479526.1:615-1022 GCF_000754665.1 Bison bison bison | reverse complement strand
ACCATAATAGTAGGGGACTGTAACACACCACTTATAGTTTATTATTGAATGAATTAACTTGAAAAACAATTCATGTCCTGTTTGTCATGAAAGCCATAAGCTTCTCATCACCATCTCATTTGGCAAAGTTGGCCATCCCCATGGAGTCCAACAAGCTGCCTTTCAGCCTTGCCTTCTGAAATGCTGAGTTCCAAACAACAGGTGCACATACTGGCCTTTGCTCACTGACTCTCTGCCCTGGAGCCCCAGTATCCATGTCCGCCCTTGGGACCTGGCATGTACAGTTCCCTGGGAGGAATATTCTCAGTCAGTGCTAAAAACACAGAAGACAGTGATGGAAGTGAAGGCAACAGCCACGTCGACAAGACGGAGTGAATGCTCTTTAAAAAATGAACATAAAATCTAGT
>NW_011479526.1:0-515 GCF_000754665.1 Bison bison bison | reverse complement strand
CAGTGTATGTATAAAAAAGGTTTCAACTGCCACCTCCCATTTGGTGATTGTGCCATGTATTCCATGACAATCCCTGGACCTCTGTTTCATTTTTTCGCTTAAAAATTGTACTAAATTCCTGTATTGAGTGAGCACTACAGGACTGTTGAGCAGAAGGTGAAGTCAGCGCTGATAGAGCAGAATCAAACATGAATGTCTTGAGAACTAAGAGGGAAATGGAAAGCGGCTGTCAAGCCTAATTGACTTGAATTGCATAAGAATATGATTTTTTTCTTCAGGAATTGACTCAGGATATGAACTACACTTTCTAACAGCTTCAACTCAGCATATGACACTACCTGTCTCTTACTAGTCTCTTTTAGGCTACACATGTGTATGGGCTTCAAACTGTTTAATGTTTTCAAAGTGTTTCCAGCTGACTGAATTCCTCCGGTCATGTCATATAACCCATGACAGCAGTGCATCCATGGCAATGACCCTGAGATGGCATAAGCCACTGATAAATGGTCTCTGTT
>NW_011479525.1:972-1490 GCF_000754665.1 Bison bison bison | reverse complement strand
GGGTGACCTATATGATATGTGAATAATATCTCAATAAGGCTGTTTTTAAAAAACTTCTCAAGGAAACAGGCTGTAGAAAGCTCCTCACATTGCTGGGGGGGGCAGCAGGGCTGGGGGGAGGGGAGATCAGTAGCCTGATATTTACTGAGCACCGATACAGGTGGCTGGTTCTCTCTCAGTGAAAGAGAGCTGGGTTCTGCACCTGGGGGCCCAGGTCACATTGCCTCTTGGAGCCTCAGTTCCACATCTGATGGTGTGGTCGATGGCTGCCAAAGGCCCCACCAGCACTCCAGAACCAGGCACCAATAGGTGGGCAGCAGCAGGACCATTATCTGTCACCTGGCATCTAAGAACATCCCAGCAGGAAGGCAAAACATCAGAGGAGCCACACATGGGAGAGGGAAGTTCAACAACTTCACAATCCAGGTAAGGATAGAAGCAGGGTAAGCTGTGTGAAGACACTTTCCACTCAAAGGACAAAACAGTGACGAAGTGCCAAAGTCCTGCTCTCCATCAAC
>NW_011479525.1:0-872 GCF_000754665.1 Bison bison bison | reverse complement strand
AAAAAAAGGAAAAAAAGAGAGTGCTGCAGCACAAGAAAGAGAAAGAAGAGAAAGATGGGACCAGCTGTTTCAAACTTGGAAGATGGAAGTGGCCAGAGAATGCAGGCAACCTCTAAAAATTGGAAAAACAAGGGGATAACTTTTCTCCTAGAGCTTCCAGAAGGAATATGGTCCTGCCAACTCCTTGATATTAGCCCAGTGAGACATATTTTGGACTTCTGGTCTTATGATAGCAGCAATAGGAAATAAGGAAGATTTGAATGAGTGCCTCAGAACTAAGCAAGTAAGAAAATCAAGACACCTATTAACATCAGGAAAAACAATAAATTGTATGAAGAAAAAACAATCTATAGTATAAACTACCTGGAACAATATTTAAGTGGTCATTTACTGTAAAGCAATAAATATTAACAAAAAAATATGATATACTGGAAGACTTTGGGAGAGAAGTTTGGGAGAATAACAGAAGTGATTCTAAGAGGAGCTCCAGAGGTAGTGCCTAAAACTAGTAAGTCAAGACATAGCACTATAGGCATGTTATGTAGATATAGGGAGGGAAATCCAGAAGAAAGAGTTGAGTTTGAAAGTGAACCCCCCCGGGGAGTGGAACTCAGGAATACGAGGGAGGAGAGTGGGGGACCACTGTCCCAGCTCTCAAAATAAGGCAAGAGAAGCCTTATTTTATTTAGGACACTTGTTTATGTGTATACCACTTTCCCGTCATCCTGTAACAAAGTACCATGAGTGGAGGGGCGTAAAGCAACACCAACTAATCATCTTACCATTCTGGAGGTTAGAAGTCCAAAATGGATGTCACTGGGCTGAACTCCCTCCAGAGGCTCTACATGAGAATCCATTTCCCTGACTTTTCC
>NW_011479524.1:4488-5308 GCF_000754665.1 Bison bison bison | reverse complement strand
GCATTATCAGCCACATGATCAGTGCCTGCTCAGGTCGTGATCAGTGCCTGCTCAGTCACATGATCAGTGCCTGCTAGTCACGTGATCAGTGCCTACTCAGCCACGTGATCAGTGCCTGCTGAGTCACTGGATTAGCACCTGCTCAGCTGCTTGATTAGTCCCTGCTCAGCTGCATGATTAGTGCCTGATCAGCTGTATGATTACTCCCTGCTTGGCTGCGTAATTAGTGCCTGCCCAGCTGCATGATCAGTTCCTGATCAGCTGTGTGATTCGTGCCTGCTCAGCTGCATGATTATTGCCTAATGAGCTGCGTGATTAGTGTCTGCTCAGTTACGGGTTTAGTGCCTGCTCAGCTTCTTGATTAGTGACTGCTCAGCAAAGTGATTAGTGCCTGCTCAGTCACGTGATCAGTGTCTCTCAGTCACGTTATCAGTGCATGATCAGCCACATGATCTGTGCATACTCAGTCACATGATCAGTGCATGATCCACCACGTGATCAGTGCATGATAGCCACGTGATCAGTGCCTGCTCAGTCACATGATCAGTGCCTGCTAGTCACGTGATCAGTGCCTACTCAGGTCGTGATCAGTGTCTGCTCAGTCACGTGTTTAGTGCCTGCTGAGTCACGTGATTCAAGTCTGCTTAGCCACGTCATTACAGCCTGCTCAGCTCCTTGATTATTGCCTGCTGAGCTGCATGATTATTGCCTGCTTAGCCACGTCATTAGTGCCTGCTCAACTCCCTGATTATTGCCTGCTGAGCTGTGTGATTAGTGTCTGCTCAGTCATGGTTTAAGTGCCTGCTCAGCCAAGTGATTA
>NW_011479524.1:0-598 GCF_000754665.1 Bison bison bison | reverse complement strand
ATTTGCCCTGCAATGACTTGAGAGCAATCCCCAGCTCTCTCTCGCACCTCGAATGGAAGATTGGACTTCCCTGGGCCAACACGAGAGGAATCCTAAATTCCCCGTCGTAACTCGAGAATCCCACCGCAACTCGAGAAAAACCACGAGGTTCCCCGGCCATTTCAAAATGAAGCCCTTTCCCGATATAGTGTCTCAAGAGAAGTCCCACGTTCCTTCTTGAGGTTCGAAACAGTACTTGACACCCTTGATGTGACCCAAAATGTTCCTGGACATACCGGGCTCACTCCAGAGGAACAAAGGTATTCCCGGCACCATTTCCTCTAAGCCCCTTCTCCCATTATGATCTCGAGAGGAGGGTCGATTCCCCTGTTTTGTCTGAAAGTGGATCCCGACCTTCTGGTCGCACTTCAGGATGAGGCAATTCTCACAAAGAAATTCGAGACGTAGCCTCGTGTGTGGTGCCACATTCCGAAAGACCCCGTTTTCCCAGTCCACTCTTGATAAGAACCCGATTCCCCTACCATGACTCGAATGCAATAACACGCTCCCCGTCGCCACTCGCATGGAGAACTGACTTCCTTGGCTCCACAAGAGAGGC
>NW_011479523.1:7957-9338 GCF_000754665.1 Bison bison bison | reverse complement strand
CATTCTTGAACTGATTCATAAAGGTCAGATTATAACTAAGCTTACATTTGGAAAAAATGAGCAAATGTCCTACAACTATTATTTTACTATAACATCTTTTGGGAAGATCAGGCACTTATCATTAGGTTAGTAATAGTTTTGTTCATTAAAAAAATTTCATTTAAGATGTTTGCAATAACCACTGTTGCCTACTGATTTATGCTTTTCTATAAAGCAATGAGATGGAATTCAATAAGGATGAAAATCAATCAGATGAGATGGAATTCAATAAGGATGAAAATCAATGCCATTGCTTGTAGTTACACTTATGTAGCAGTGCTAAACAGAACTTTCCTTTGTGTTTGAATACAGAACAGTATGCTTGTGGCAATGTCACTTTTTGAGATTTTTATATGAATATAAAACACATACAACCAACATAAATAACTTTCTTAGATGCATATACCATTGTAATTTTACTAACTCTACTGTTTTGAGTGAAAGAGCATGATATTGTTTGTGTAGAAGATATAATTATGAGCATTAGCCTGTTAATATATCTTCATATATGATTGGGACTGTTTATAGTGGATCATGAAGCTAAATGTTACCTGACTCTACTGTACTGTTTTTTCAAAAAAATTTAATACTAAAGTATATTTTATTCATTCATTCATTCAGAGTGCATGATTAAACAGTATGTACATAAAATTCAAATATGTACATCCATTCATTAAATAAATATTTACTGAGTTCACATTATGTGCCAGATACTTGTTAGGCACTGGAGATGCAGTTATGAGTAAGACAAACACATTTCTTAATGCACACTGAATATATAATCTAACAGGTAAGACAAACAACAAACAGGAAAACAAGTGGATGAATGAATCGAAGATTACAAACCTAACGCCCAGGGCCAGATATGGGCCACAGACATGTTTCATTTGGACTATACGTTGTTCAAAGTACATTGTTTTACCACATTAAAAAATATGGAACATTTATACAAACATTTAGAGTTCATTGTTTATTGAAGATCTTAGACTATTTTCAACATTACAGTTCTGTTTACAAGTGGCCTGATACCAAATATTTCTTGCCTAGTTTAGACCCAGAATGTCATATTCAACTGGCCAGAATCATTGCCAAACTTCATAGAGCTTTATAAGCAGACCTATTTAACACATTTATTTTACCTGACTGGCTCCTGTGGCACTGGAGTTTATAATCTCTGAAGTACATCTTAATTACAATTGTGACACAGACAATAGAAGAAAAAAAAAAAAAGAGTGAGGTATTAAGGTGAGATCTACTTAATAGAATAGTAAGGCTCTGTACAATTTTTCTGAGGTTGTTTTTTTTTTTTTTCCTAATTTTATTTTATTTTTAAACTTTACAT
>NW_011479523.1:4028-5155 GCF_000754665.1 Bison bison bison | reverse complement strand
TGAATTTCTTCACTGAGCTATCCTCATTCTATTACTGTTTATATCTTTGATGAATATTTAAATAAATAGCTAGCTGATGCTGTCTCTCCTTCGAATACCCTGTATCAGCCAGGGCTGGACCCCGGCAGGTAGCCATTCCCTTCTACAGAGTCTTCCCAACCCAGGGATCAAACCCACATCTCATGCATTGCAGGCAGATTCCTTACCAGCTGAGCTACCAGGGAAATCCATGCAGGGTGTTATTGATCATAGTAAAGATTTGTTGCTTATTCTAAATGTGTTGGAAAGTCATGCTAATCTGAATTATATTTTTCAGCATCACTCTAGCTATTTTGAAAAGAAAGGAGTCGTGAATAGATGTGAGAATTTTAGTTGGGGAGATTTTAAGAAACTAATACAATAGTGTGTACCAGATGGACAAAGCCCTGGCAGAAGCAGTGCAGATAATTAGAAGTTGATGAAAGACAGAATTTTGAGGCAGAATTAATAGGTTTTAGTGATGGACTGAATGGAGGCTGAGTAGTGGAAATAGAGATAAACTCAGCTGATATTTGTACTCTTTATTGAGGAAGGTGTGATGAAGGAGGAACTAGGTTTGTACAGCAGACAGACAGTTAAGATTTAAAGCACCTGTGACCTATGCCAGTGTGGATAGAAAGTAAGCAGTTAGATACATATGTTGAGAGATGAGAACCATCAGCATATAGATAGTATTTAATGCCTTAGAAAATAACACCAAGAGAGATCACAGAGGAAAAGTAGATGGGGCCTCAGCACCAGGATCTGAGGAACAACAGTATTTACACGTTGAGTAGATGCCACATTGTATGGTTCTTGCTCACGAAGAGATTACAGAGTAATTATACATACACACACACACACACAGATAGATATAAATTCATTGGATTATGATAAACTAGGGAACAGTAACAGTATAGTGTGGTAGATAAGACATAAGGAAAGAATATTCGTCTTAGTTCAGTTCACTCGCTCAGTCGTGTCCAACTCTTTGCGACCCCATGAATCGCAGCATCCCAGGTCTCCCTGTCCATCACCAACTCCCGGAGTTCACTCAGACTCACGTCCATCGAGTCAGTGATGCCATCCAGCCATCTCATCCTCTGTCG
>NW_011479523.1:0-709 GCF_000754665.1 Bison bison bison | reverse complement strand
TTTCTTTGTAATTTCTAGCCAAGTTGATAAATATAGTACCCATGGTAAATTTAAAAGCAACAGCGAAGATTATGAACTAGAGATTTCATAGAAATCACTTTGAAACTAGTTACATGTAGACCAATAAAACAACTAGTTCAAAATTCAGTACTTTCAAAAATTGTTTCTGATATAGTCCCGTTATGCTAATTTCTGACATAGGAATAATAATGTGGTTGAAATTCTAATTGAATTTGGTTTTTCAAGAGGTAGCTGCTTCTTTATATTCATTTGTCCTTTGAAGATTGATGTCATAGATTGCCTTTCTACCTCCATTTCAAAGTATTCATTTGTCTATTCACTTGGCATCTTTTTAAAATTTTTTTAATTGCTTTATTTTATGGGGGAGAGAAAATGTATTACAAAAGTATATTCAACTGTGGTTTTACCTTTTTGTTTAAAAGTAAAAGTATATCTATGTTAATTATTTGGAGAAAAAAAAATATTGTTTCCTTCTAATCATATAATCTCCAACCAAACCCAAAACTTAATGTTCAGCTTTCTTTAATTTCTAAATATTTAAAGATTGCATATTTAAATATTTAATTTCTAAATATATTTAAATATTAAATATTTAATTTCTAAATATTTAAATATGAGTGGAAAAGTAAAACCACTTAAAAAAGAAAAAATGATGCTATCGTTGTTTGAATAAAGGAATTATATTTTT
>NW_011479522.1:18705-19248 GCF_000754665.1 Bison bison bison | reverse complement strand
CTGAATGTATATTTTTGTAAAAGCTACATACTTTTGAATTCTCCTACTTTCCAGGAGCTGTGTTCAGGGTCAGCTATATAATTTTCAGAGCCTGATGCAAAAAGTAAATATGGATTCACTTATTCAAAATGCAGGAAAAATGCTGTGTCTTTTGTCTATAGTCTGTCACTGGCACACTGTTTTTCCAGTGGCTGAAAGTGAAAGCTGCTAAGTCGTGTCCCACTCTGAGACCCCATGGACTATACATTCCTTGGAATTCTCCAGGCCAGAATACTGAATTGGGTAGCCTTTCCCTTCTCCAGGGAATCTTCCCAACCCAGGAATCAAACCAGTGTCTCCTGCACTGCAGATGTATTCTTTACCATTTGAGCTATCAGGAAAGCCCCTTTGAAAGTCATTCAGTCGTGTCTGACTCTTTGTGACCCCATGGGCTATACACACTCCATGGATTTCCCCAAGCCAGAATACTGGAATGAGTAGTCTTTCCCTTCTCCAGGGGATCTTCCCAACCCAAGGATCAAACCCAGGTCTCCTGCACTTAAG
>NW_011479522.1:13626-14783 GCF_000754665.1 Bison bison bison | reverse complement strand
ACTGAAGAATAGTGAATAAAGGCCTTCAGTGTATAACTCAATGTCTTTTAATGAATTATCTTTTTCTCGAAAGGTAGACAGCCAAATTCACTGTCTTCCTTAAAACATTTCACTTATTTGTGTTTTCATGTTTCTTTTTTCTGATGCCATTTGCTTTCTCTTCTTCTCAGCCATCCAGATTCAACCCAAATTGCTTTTTTCCTTAATGAGTCAAATAATATAGAAGTGTATTTTTTTGTTGTTGTTCAGAACAAATATTTCTGATTTCCAGGAATTCCACCTTCAACTGGTATTTCATAAACTCAGGTTTCTGCCATTCTGTGGTTCTACTGTCTATTGTTCTCCAAGATTATCATGTGCAATAAGCTACAAAAGAGCTATTAAGAGGCAAAATAGAGACTGAAACATGAATTCCTGCTAACCAAAGATAGATTGAAACTTCCAAAAAATAACTGTCATATATTTAAAGTGATATTCACAGCAAGTGAAAAAGTACAAAAACTTTGAGTCTAGAAACCTGGTTCTGAATCTGGACTCTGTAGTGTGCTGACTAATGAGTGGCAGCACAGCTAATTACCATATGACCCTGAAATCTCAATCCTAGGAAACCAGGATTGGTTTCTCAACCCTGAGAAAACCACAGTTGAAATGAAATGTATCCCTATGTTCATTACAGCACTAGTTACAAAGGCCAGGGCATGGAAACAACCTAAATGTCTGTCGACAGATAAAGAAGATATGGTACATATATACAATGGAATATTACTCACCCATAAAAAGGAATAAAATTGGGTCATTTGTATTGATGTGGATGAACCTAGGGAAGGTCATACAGAGTGAAGTAAGTCAGAAAAAGAAAAAGAATCTTGTATATTAACATATATATATATATATGAAACAAAAAAAAATAGTACAGATAAACCTATTTGCAGAGCAGGATAGAGATGCAGATGTAGAGAATAGACTTGTGGCAATGACACAGTAGGAGGAGTAGGTGAGATGAATTGAGAAAGTAGCATTGACATATATACACTACCATTTGTAAAACAGATAGCTAAACCCCAAAGATAGTATCAGAAAATTACTAGAGCTAATCAGTGAATTTAGCAAAGTTGCAGGATATGAAATCAATACATATAAATCACTTTCATTTCTAT
>NW_011479522.1:8649-9734 GCF_000754665.1 Bison bison bison | reverse complement strand
TGGGATGGGGGTTGGGAGGGAGGGATGATTCACATTGTTGTATAGCAGAAATTAACACAACATTGTAAAGCAATTATATTCCAATTTAAAAATAAAAGATATATATATAGATATAGATATATGTATAGATATATAGATATATATATTTAAGTAGCTTCCTTTTTTCCATTTAACAATAACAATACTTTTAGGTATAATGAGAACTTTAATTTTTACAAAATATGAAGAGAAGGAAAAAAGGTATCTAGATATGGCATTTTGTGCTGAACATTATTTCCTACACATATTAAAAAAAATAAAGCTACATAGGCTTTTCTCATGGTTCAAATGTTAAAGAATCTGACTGCAATGTGGGAGACCTGGGTTTGATCCCTGGGTTGGGAAGATCTCCTTGAGGAGAGCCTGGCAACCCACTGCAGTGTTCTTGCCTGGAGAATCCCTATAGACAGATGAACCTGGCAGCTACTGTCCATTGGGTCATGAAGAGTCAAACATGACTGAGCAAATTAAGCACAGTACAGCATTATGAAGAATCTAAAAATGTTTTAGGTCAAAAATAGGCTTAGAAATTATCTGTAGACTAATATATGATATAGACAGATATGAAAAACTAAAGAAGTTATTTAGAGTATCCTATCTGATTGAAATACAATAAATACAGTAACAAGAGATGGGTCATTCTTTGTGACTTACAACTGTGACAATTTTTGTTTCTTTTTCCTCCTGGTAACATAAGTAGGCTTCATTTTCCAGGCTCCTTTGCAGTTCCATGTGGCCCAGGGACCAAATTTTGGCCAAAGAATGTGAGCAGAGACAATTTATGTCACTTTCAGGACCTCCAATAAAAAACCCTTCTCTGCACTCCGTCCATCTTTAAAAGTGTATCTTACCACTCTTCTCCTCCTTGGAGCTTTCTTTGAGTAAAATGCTCCTTCAGTTCTCCTCCTTTAAGTTTTTGATCACATGCTGCCTTTTATCATTCATTTTGTTTTAATTATTTTAGACCTGCCTCACTAATCAAATTATAAGTTCCTTAAAGACAAGGATCATATCTTCTAATTGCTTTGTACCTTCCACAGGGCCTA
>NW_011479522.1:4316-5346 GCF_000754665.1 Bison bison bison | reverse complement strand
TGATATTTGGCAAAAACTAATACAATTATGTAAAGTTTAAAAATAAAATAAAATTAAACAAAATAATACATTTGAATCAGTTCTAATGAGGTGGATGAAACTGGAGCCTATTATACAATAACATTTTAAATTAAGTATTATTATTATCTCCATTTTACACATGAAAAGATAGAGGTTCTGAGATGTTAAGGAACTTGTCCGTAGTCATCTTGCATATAACCTTGTGTGGTCATTGTATATTGTTCTAGTATATTCCTAAAGATCCCTAACAACCAACTGACAAACATTTATTTATTAAGCACCTGCTCTGTAATAAATACAACTATATCTATAAACTGCCTCCCCTCACTGCTTTCAAGGAAATTGCATTCTAGTTGAAGTTATATAAAGATCTGTTAGAATGTGATATAATATAAATGGCACAAATTATGATGATGTTTAGAGGAAGGAAGAAAACAGGAAGAAAAAAAAAATCCTCTAGCATTTAAACATTTATTGTATATTCATCGTGTGCCAGGTGTTGTGTTGTCTATTTTTCATATAAAATATAAATCCTTTAAAAAGTACAATGATGCAAACACTACCTGCCCCATTTTAAAGTAAGAAAATTGATTCTGAGACTCAAGGGGAGACTGGAAGAAGAAAGGCAAGAGATATACAAGGTGCAAGATGTATTTGTTAGGTACAGAATTAAACTATGTAATTGGAGGGAGTTCATATTGGGGAATAGCAAGAGATAAAACTGCAATCCATAGTAAGTAAATGAGTTGAATTTCAAAGGGTTATTCCAGAAGCATTGGAAATAGTTTCAATGTCATATGCCCTAATACTTTAGTACTTCTGAGTCTAATAAAGAGAAGAGCCTTGCACCCCTGCTCTCCACAATTTTCAGTTTGGTGGTGTATGGAATGGGGGAAAGGAAGAATGTTGAAATGTTGAGACTTGCTTTACATGATCAACTGGAATATGGGGACTCTTTCTCCCTTAAGGTCACCTGCTTTCAAGATTATTAACATCCCCAAACTGGACC
>NW_011479522.1:0-538 GCF_000754665.1 Bison bison bison | reverse complement strand
TAGCAACTGAACAACAATGGTGACTAACAATGTTCTGATGGTTGTGCCATCAGCCTGGGATCTTTAGTGACTATGATGATCACAGATGCCCTGATGATTTGTACTGAACCTGTAGAATGAGTGAGAAATAAACTTTCATCATTTTAAATTAGGTTTGTGTATTTATTATTGTTGCATGATAATATAACCTATTTTGATTGATACCATTTCTCTGTTCCATACTTATTTGTATTCTCTGTGGTTGAGTCATATTAGTTTTAGTGAGAACCCAAAATGTTATTATTTTAAAAACATTGATGACAGAGTGGTTGGAATAATAGAAAGTAGTTAATAAAATTTTAAAGTGTGTTGGAAAGATCTCATACAAGGCATAGGACAATCATAATAATGATAATAATGACAGATAATACTGAATGAAACTTACCATGTGTGCACTGGGATGACCCAGGAGGATGGTATGGGGAGGGAGGAGGGGGGCAGTTCAGGATGGGGAATACGTGTACACCCGTGGTGGATTCATGTTGATGTATGGCAAAAC
>NW_011479521.1:4267-5051 GCF_000754665.1 Bison bison bison | reverse complement strand
CACACACACACACACACACACACGTGATGTCCACAGCCCCACTGGAGACTGGCCACCTGGAGGCTGGCTTCTCCGGGCAGCTGGCAGGTGACAGCCGGCGCGCACCTGACCTGCGGCCACTCCAGCCAGCAGAGCTGGCTTCCAGAGCGCCCTCTTGCCCGTCCTCACCGCCCTTGCCTGGTGCTGCCTTCAGGGACATACAGTCGGCACCTGCTGGCCTTGGCCGGTCGGGAATCCTGCCCCCACCGCTGTGGGGCTGTGGACCCCGGGGACCAGGGCGTCGCAAACTCAGCTGATGGTGAGCCACCAGAGCTGCGTCCTCACTGGGGTGCCCCCACACACCTCTGTGCCTCCTTGTCCTGCTCCCCGTTCTTCTGTCTGGATGCTGGTGTATTCACATTTTGTCCCAGGGAACTGAAAAACCCCACAAGAAAACCACAAAGCACCAATTGTATCTATCCAGGGTCCACAAACATACAGGTAGAAAATACCAGTGAATGAGGTGGTCTGCAAGGCCCGGTGGGCCCATAAGGGGGCAACTGAGAGCAGCCCCCGCTGCTACGCCAGGCGGAAGGCAGGCTCAGGGCTGCAAGACTCTGAAGACAAGTAGGAAAATGGTCTTGTTTGGTGTGTCATCTCTTGTGGTTTAAACATTTGTTGTCTAGTCACTAAGTCGTGTCTGACTCGGTGACCCCAGGGACTGCAGCCCGCCAGGCTCCTCTGGCACGGGATTCTCCAGGCCAGCATACTGGAGTGGGTTGCCATGGCCTCCTCCAGGGGATCT
>NW_011479521.1:0-439 GCF_000754665.1 Bison bison bison | reverse complement strand
ATGGCATCATTGACTCAATGCACATGAGTTTGAGCAAACTCCGGGAGTTGGTGATGGACAGGGAGGCCTGGCGTGCTGCAGTCCATGGGGTCGCAAAGAGTTGGACACGACTGAGCAACTGAACTGAACTGATCCTCATCAAGCCTTGAAAATCATCTGCACCAGCTTGGTTATGTTCATTGCTTTGATGTTTGGGTTCCACATAAGTTAAGTGAGAAAAAAACAAACGAACCCTTTTGACCATATTTCTGCATGCGATTTTCTACTGAAACATGATGAAGTGGGGAGTGAGAGAGTGATGAGAATGGTCTCGAGATAGTGTTTGTGATTGCACAGCACTGGGAGGGTCCTGAACTGCTGAACTGTGCCTCTTTAGGGGTGTGTGTACTGTTTTATTCATGTTTATTTTTTTTTTTTTCTGAATTTCCTAAGAATAGGG
>NW_011479520.1:11169-12619 GCF_000754665.1 Bison bison bison | reverse complement strand
TCTGATGGCTGGGAGGGGATTGGGGGCAGGAAGAAAAGGGGATGACAGAGGATGAGATGGCTGGATGGCATCACCGACTCGATGGACATGAGTCTGAGTAAACTCCGGGAGTTGGTGGTGGACAGGGAGGCCTGGCGTGCTGGGATTCATGGGTTCACAAAGAGTCGGACATGACTGAGTGACTGAACTGAACTGAACTTCTATTCTAGGTTTTAGTTTTGCTTTTTGATATTTGTTATTAATTTTATACTCTAAGAATCCAATCTTCAGTATCCATTTTCACTTAGGGATTTTATTACTGGCTAGATTGCTCTCTCCCCTTTTGACTTCCCCTTCTCTCCTCCTGGTCACCTCTATCTTCCTCCTCCTTCTACTCTTGTCTATATAACTCTGTTTATTTCTCTTGGTGTTCCTGGCTGTGGACAATTGTTTCACCAATACCCTAGGAATTTTACTTTCTATACTGTATTGAAGGAGAAGTCTTGAGGCTACTGTAAGAGAAAGACCAAAAGCCAGAAGCAGAAGGCTTGACTCCCAAACTTTAGAACATCAGAGGACTCCTGACTCCAGGGAACATTAATAGACAAGAGCTCACCCAAAAGTCTCCATACCTACAGAGAAAGCAAGCTCCACCCAAGAGCCAACAAGATCCAGTGCAAGACACACCACACTAATTTTTCATCAGAACAGGAACATAACCCTGAACATTAAAAGATAGGCTGCCCAAAGCCATGTGAAACCCAGAGACACCCCAAACTCACAATTGGACACTTCATTGCACTCCAGAGAGAAGAGATCCAGCTCCACCCAGTAGAACACAGACAGAAGCTCCTCCAACCAGGAAACCTTGACAAGCCGTTAGTCCAACCTGACCTACAGGGAGCAGACCCCACAATTAAGAGGAACCAAGAACTGTTAGCCTGCATAAAGGGGACCACAAATGCAGGAATCTAAACAAGATGAAAAGGCAGAGAAATATACAGCAGGTGAAGGAACATGATAAAAACCCACCTAAGCAAAGAAAAGAGGAGGAGGTAGGGAGTCTACCTGAAAAAGAATTCAGAATAATGATAGAAAAGATGATCCAAAATCTTGAAAAAAAAAAAATGGAGTTACAGATAAGCAGACTAGTGACAAGGATTGAGAAAATGCAAGAAATGTTTAAAAAGACCTAGAAAAAAATAATTGATCAATAATGAATACTGCAATAACTGAATTAAAAAACACTCTGGAGGGAACCTAAAGTAGAATAACCGAGACAGAAGAGAGGATAAGTGAGGTGGAAGATACAACGGTGAAAATAAATGAAGCAGAGAGGAAAAAAGAAAAAGAATTAAAAGAAATGAGGACAACTTCAGAGACCTTTGGGACAATGTTAAAACCCCAACATTCGAATCATAGGAGTCCCAGAAGAAGAAGACAAAAAGAAAGGGCATGAGAAAATACTTGA
>NW_011479520.1:5794-7997 GCF_000754665.1 Bison bison bison | reverse complement strand
AGCTTTGTAGTGAAGCTTTCTAAGGCCCACTTGACTTCACATCCCAGGATATCTGGTGTTAGTTGAGGGATCACACCATCGTGATTAACTGGGTCATGAAGATCCTATTTGTACAATTCTTCTGTGTATTTTTGCCACCTTTTCTTAATATCTTCTGCTTCTGTCAGGTCCATATCGTTTCTGTCCTCTATTGAGGTCATCTTTGTATGAAATGTTCTCTTCGTATCTCTAATTTTCTTTTTTTTTAAAATTTATTTAATTGGAGGCTAATTACCTTACAATATTGTATTGGTTTTGCCATACATCAACATGAATCCGCCACGGCTGTACACCTGTTCCCTATCATGTACCCCCCTCCCACCTCCATCCCCGTACCATCCCTCTGGGTCATCCCATTGCACCAGCCCCAAGCATCCTGTATCCTGCATCGAACCTAGACTGGCGATTCATATCTTATATGATATTATACATGTTTCAATGCCATTCTCCCAAATCATCCCACCCTCTCCCTCTCCCACAGAGTCCAAAAGACTGTTCTATACATCTGTGTCTCTTTTGCTGTCTTGCATACAGGGATATCGTTACCATCTTTCTAAATTCTATATATATGTGTTAGTGTACTATATTTGTGTTTTTCTTTCTGGCTTCCTTCACTCTGTATAATAGGCTCCAGTTTCATCCACCTCATTAGAAGTGATTCAAATGTATTCTTTTTATGGGTGAGTAATACTCCATTGTGTATATGCACCACAGCTTTCTTATCCATTCATCTGCTGATGGACATCTAGGTTGCTTCCATGTGCTGGCTATTAACAGCACTGCGATGAACATTGGGGTACACGTGTCTCTTTCAATTCTGGTTTTCTCAGTTTGTATTCCCAGCAGTGGGATTGCTGGGTCATAAGGCAGTTCTCAGAGAAGGCAATGGCAACCCACTCCAGTGTTCTTGCCGGGAGAATCCCAGGGAGGGGGGAGCCTGGTGGGCTGCCATGTATGGGGTTGCACAGAGTCGGACACGAATGAAATGGCTTAGCAGTAGCAAGGCAGTTTTATTTCCAGTTTTTTAAGGAATCTCCACACTGTTCTCCAAAGTGGCTGTACTAATTTGCATTCCCACCAACAGTGTAAGAGGGTTCCCTTTTCTTCACACCCTCTCCAGCATTTATTGCTTGTAGACTTTTGGATCGCAGCCATTCTGATGGGTGTGAAATGGTACCTCATTGTGGTTTTGATGTGCATTTCTCTGATAATGAGTGATGTTGAGCATTGTTTCATGTGTTTGTTAGCCATCTGTATGTCTTCTTTAGAGAAATGTGTTTAGTTCTTTGGCCCATTTTTTGATTGGGTCGTTTATCTTTCTGGAATTGAGCTGCAGGAGTTGCTTGTATATTTTTGAGATTGATTGTCAGTTGCTTCATTTGCTATTATATTCTCCTATTCTGAAGGCTGTCTTTTCACCTTGCTTATAGTTTCTTTTGTTGTGCAGAAGCTTTTAAGTTTAATTAGGTCCCATTTATTTATTTTTGCTTTTATTTCCAATATTCTGGGAGGTGGGTCATAGAGGATCCTGCTGTGATTTATATCAGAGAGTGTTATGCCTATGTTCTCCTCTAGGAGTTTTATAATTTCTGGTCTTACATTTAGATCTTTAATCCTTTTTGAGTTTATTTATTTATTTTTTTTGTATGGTGTTAGAAAGTGTTCTAGTTTCATTCTTTTACAAGTGGTTGACCAGTTTTCCCAGCACCACGTATTAAGGAGATTGCCTTTTCCCCATTGCATATTCTTGCCTCCTTTGTCAAAGATAAGGTGTCCATAGGCGTGTGGATTTATCTCTGGGCTTTATATTTTGTTTCATTGATCTATATTTCTGTCTTTGTGCGAGTACCATACTGTCTTGAGTTAGACCTAACTGATATCTATTGGATATTTCACCCCATAACAATGAATTTCACCTTTTTCAAAAGCACACACAGAACCTTCTCCAGGATAGGTCACATCCTGGGCCATAAATCTAGCCTTACATATACACTGAGGAAACCAGAATTGAAAGAGACACATGTACCCCGATGTTCACTGCAGCACTGTTTACAACAGCTAGGACATGGAAGCAACCTAGATGTCTATTGGCAGACGAATGGATAAGGAAGTTGTGGTACATATACACAGTGGAATATTACTCATCTATGAAAAAAACACATTT
>NW_011479520.1:3929-5449 GCF_000754665.1 Bison bison bison | reverse complement strand
TTAGTAACATTGTACAGGAGGTGGTGATCAAAACCATCTTCGTGAAAAGGAAATGCAAAAAGGTGAAAGGTGGTCTCATGAGGCCTTACAAATAGCTGAGAAAAGAAGAGAAGCTAAAGGCAAAGGAGAAAAAGGAAGATATACCCATCTGAATGCAGAGAATAGCTTGGGGGTTCTAAAAAGGCTTTTTAAGTGAACAATGGAAGGAAATAGAGGAAAACAAAAGAATGGAATGACTAGAGATGTCTTCAAGAAAATTAGAGATACCCAGGGAGCATTTCATACAAAGATAGGCACATTAAAGGACAGAAAATGTATGGACCTAACAAGTGTAAGATATTTAGAAGAGGTGGCAAGAATACACACAAGAACTATACAAAAAGATCTTAATAACCCAGATAACCATGATGATGTGATCACTCACCTAGAGCCAGACATCCTAGAGTGTGAAGTCAAGTGGGCTTTGGGAAGCATCACTATGAAGAAAGCTAGTGGAGGTGATGAAATTCCAGCTGAGCTAATTCAAATCCTAAAAGTTAATGCTGTTGAAGTGCTAAACTCAATATGCCAGCAAATTTGGAAAATTCAGCAGTGGCCACAGGACTGGAAAAAGTCAGTTTTCATTCTAATCTCAAAGAAAGGCAACACTAGAGAATGTTCAAACTACTGCACAATTGCAGCCATCTCCCATGCTAGCAAAATAATGCTCAAAATTCTCCAAGTGAGGTTTCAACAGTACGTGAACCAAACTTCTAGATGTTTAAGCTGGATTTAGAAAAGGCAGAGGAACCAGAGGTCAAACTGTCAACATCTGCTGGATCACAGAAAAAGCAAGGGAATTCCAGAAAAAGATCTAATTCTGCTTTATTGACTACAGCAAAGTCATTGACTCTGTGGATCAGAACAAACTTGGGAACACTCTTTTTTTTGGGGGTGGGGTTTAAAATTTATTTTTTTATTTAAGGATAATTGCTTTACAGAATTTTGCTGTTTTCTGTCAAACCTCAACTTGAGTCAACCATAGGTATACATATATCCCCTCCCCTCTTTTTTTCTTTCCACTTTTTTTTTTTTTAATTGGAAGCTAATTACTTTACAATATTGTGGTGGTTTTTGCCATACATTCACATGATTCAGCCATGGGTGTACATGTGTTCTCCATCCCTCAGGGTCATCCCAGTGCACCAGCCCTGAGCACCCTGCCTCATGCATCGAACCTGGACTGGTGATCTATGGAACATTCTTCAAGAGATCAGAATACTAGACCACCTGACCTTCCTCATGAGAAACCTGTATGCAGGTCAAGAAGCAACAATTAGAAACAGACATGGAACAACAAACTGGTTCCTAAATTGGGAAAGGAGTATGGCAAGGCTGTATATTTTCACCCTGCTTATTTAACTTATATGTAGTGTAAGTACATCATGAGAAATGCCGGGTGGATGAAGCATAAGCTGGAAACAAGATTGCTGGGAGAAATATCAGTAACCTCAGATATGCAGATGACACCACCCTTATGG
>NW_011479520.1:0-653 GCF_000754665.1 Bison bison bison | reverse complement strand
ACCAGGCTCCTCCATCCATGGGATTTTCCAGGCAAGAGTGCTGGAGTGGGATGCCATTGCCTTCTCCAATCAAAATGCTTTACTATGTTTAATTATCAATGGCAACAAATGACAACAAATGTTTACGTATTCATGGATTTAAGAAAATAGGCTAAAGTTTGATTTTCATAAAATAACTAAAATCATTTTTTTCCCCACAAAATCACCAATACCAGCAACACATATTAACTTTCATACAAATGGTTTCCTGAGTTTATTCATAATAATATGTGCTTTAGGACAATAGATTGTTCAGTCTACCTGGGCAAATCTGCTGTTTTTTCTTTGAGAAAAAAATATTATTACAATAGCCTCTCTTTTTGACAATAAAACCCCCAACTTTATTATTAAATACTATCAAGAACCATCAACTAGAAAGAAAAGCAATATAAAATAATTGTTCATAAATCCATTAGAAATCAAAGTATTAAGTCTCAAAGAAAGGATTTACTTTTATTGGTTAAGAATTTATAGAAACCCCATCAAAAAATGTCCCATTCACATCTGCTTTTGTTGTTCTAGAGTTCTAGCCAAAAATGACATGATTATGCATCCCTACCTGGGTTACTTTTGCAGAATGAAGGTGTAATGTGAAGCTTTCCCTTATAATAAGG
>NW_011479519.1:9097-9925 GCF_000754665.1 Bison bison bison | reverse complement strand
AACTCCAGTCTCATGTTAGGGAGAGGCTATACTATTAGTTAGGATTAGCTCTGGTTGCAATAATGGAAAAAATGATGATAGTTGCTTGAATAGATGTTCATTTATCTCTCCCATAAGAAAAGTCTGAAGGTAGGCAGTCCAAGGTTGATGAGTGACTCTATAACGTCACCAGAGACCCAAGTTTCTTCCAAGTTGCTGCTCTACTAGATATACAGCATGCTGCTTCATTGTTGACAATGGCTGTTCACGCTCCAGCCATTGCAAAAAGTCACTGCTTCCTTCTGAGGAAGCTTCCCAGAAATACAGTGTACTTCTGCTTACATCTCATTGGCCAGATCTTAGTCTGGCTACTCCTCCTAAGGGAGGCTTCTTTTAAGCTGTGTGCATGGCCACCCCCAAAGAAATTTAAGTTTCTGTTTTTGTGAGACCTTTTATTTTAAACTGCCTAAGTTATCTACTGCCATGATAACACTGCATAGCAAACAACCATCAGAATCAGAAACAGAAAACAATACATATTTATTTGGCTCATGAGTCTGTAGGGTTCAGCTGATTTGGACTGAGCTCATTTTCTTTCAATCATACTCACTCATGTGCCTTGATCTTTTCCTAGAAACAGCTGTGGTTTCATTGACTTTTTTTCTATTTTTCTGTACTCTCTATTTTATTTCCATATTTGCTTTTATATTTTCTTCTGCTTACTTTAACTGGTTGTTTTTGTAGTTCTTAAGATGAAAGATGAGGTTATTGACTTAAAATATTTATTTGAAATATAGATGTTTCAGTTCAGTTTCAGTTTAGTCGCTCAGTCGTGTCTGACTCTTTGCG
>NW_011479519.1:3880-5491 GCF_000754665.1 Bison bison bison | reverse complement strand
ATGGGAAAGGGAAAGTTCCCAGAAATTTCTGCCATCAAATTACGAAGGCTAACCCCCTCCTTTAGTAGATTCAGTCAGTCATCCATTGCTTCATTCAATAAATATTAATAGAGAACCTATTGTGTGCTGAGCTCTCTGACAGATGAGGTTCCTGATCTCCTGGAGCCTACATTCTAGCAGAGGGAAACAGACAATCAAGAAACAAACAAGGACTTCTCCAGTGGTCCAGTGGTTAAGACTCCACACTCCCAATACAGGGGACATGGGTTCAGTCTCTGGTCAAGGAAGATCCCGCATGCTGCACAGCCATAACAAAGAGGCAAACAAACAACAGCAGCATCAGGTAGTGAGGAACTGAGGCTACAAGACAGGAAGAGACTTGCCCAACATTGTATTGTCCATGTCTTCTCTCTGTCTCTCATTTTTTCATTGAATATATTTTGAGTGTCAAGTATCTTCTATGTGCCAAGCACAGTGCTAGACAATGAAGATACAAGATAAATAGGACAGACAGGGCTCCTGTCCTTACAGAGTTTATAGTATAATCAGGGAGTGTGTGCGTGCTGAGTCATGTCCAACTCTTTGCTACCCCAGGGACTGTAGCCCGCCAGGCTCCTCTGTCCATGGGATTGACCAGGCAAGAACACTGGAGTGGGTTGCCATTTCCTCCTCCAGGGGATCTTCCCAACTCAGGGATTGAACCCACGTCTCCTGCGTCTCTATAAATAAACACAAAGAAAACCAGAGAAACTTACAGTTTCTAGTCCAGTATGTAAGGAAGCCCTGGTAGCTCAGTGGTAAAGAATTCGCCAGCAATATGGGAGAAGCGGGTTTGATCCCTGGGTTGGGAAGATCCCCTGAAAAAGGAAATGGCAACCCACTGCAGTATTCTTGCCTGGGAAATCCCATGGACAGAAGAGCCTGGAGGGCTACAGTCCATGGGGTTGCAAAGTTGGACACAGCTTAGTGACTAAATGACAAAAAAAAAAAAAACATGTAAGGAGTTGAGAAGTCAGCACTCCATTGAACAACAAATAAAAAGCTTAGATTCATAAGAGAAGTGAGGTCACTGAGTAAACTGTTGCCCTCCAAACTGGAGAGACAGACAAGGAGATACAGACTCACAATTTAGAGCAGAAAGCTCCACCGAAACCAGTACTGGAGTAGGAAAATCTGAACGTAATTAAGGAATTGCTGGTTACTCAGTGTGGACAAGCTGTGATTTTAAAATTCTAGAGGACCCAGTCCACAGGGAGGCCACAATACTTTTGTTAACTTTGTATCCAGGAGCTCAACCAGGTCCTTAGAGTGAATATTGGAAAACAAAAAACTTCCTGTGCTTTAGGCAGAGGGGAAGCAAAAAGCAATCATTTTGAAATACACCAGATCATTCTGCACTTCTTCAAATGATCTGCCTTCTGGAGAAGCCAATTAACCAATGCCTAACCTTCTGGGGTTTTATCAGAGCCTAACTGACCCAGGAGAAGGAAGTAGTCAATTCCAGCCAATTCTAACCATCTTGTTCCATCAAAGCTGGAGGAAAAACTGAGATGCACTGGTGGTGTTCAAAGCCGAGGGGCACAACATCATGGACTGAGACCTAACCATAGA
>NW_011479519.1:0-616 GCF_000754665.1 Bison bison bison | reverse complement strand
AACGGTACAGCCACTTTAAAAGACAGTTTGGTAGTTTCTTAACAAACTAAACATACACTTTCATAAATCCATCAGTCATGCTCCTTGTTACTTACCCAAATGAGTTGAAAACTTATGTCCACACAAAAACTTGCATGTGGATGTTTAGAGCAGCTTTACTCATAATTCTCAAAACTTGGAAGCGACCAAGATGGTCCTTCAGTAGGTGAATGGATAAATAAACTGGGGTACATCAGACAATGGGATATTATTCAGCACTAAAAATAAGTGCGCTATCAAGCCATGGAAAGACATGCAAGGATCTCAGATGCTTATTACTAAGTGAAAGAAGCCAATCTGAAGAAACTACAAATTGCATGATATCAATTATATGATATTCTGAGAAAGGCAAAATTATGGAGACAGGGAAAAAGTCAGTGGTTGCTAGGGGTTGAGGGGAGGGAGGGACAAATTCTCAGAGCATAGAGGATATTTAGGGGCAATGAAACTACTCTATGATGGCAGATACATTTGTCAAAACCCCATAACATGTGCAACATGAATAAGGACTTTTGAGTGATAATGGCATGTCAAGGTAGGTTTATTGATTGTAACAAATGTACCCCTCTGGTGGGGG
>NW_011479518.1:22323-23480 GCF_000754665.1 Bison bison bison | reverse complement strand
CCAGAAATTCTGGGGCTGAATAATACCATGAGTGAACTGAAGAATTTAATACAGAGCATCAAAAACAGGCTTGACTATCAGATAGAGAAGGAGAAATATTATATGAAATCCCTTGTATATGAATCCAAAAAGAAATTTTAAAAATGGACTTATTTACAAAACAGAAAGAAACTCACAGATTAGAGAACTTAACTTATGATTGCCAAGGGAAAAGAATGAAGGGAAGGGATAGTCAAGGAATTTGGGACCGATTCCTACATACTGCTATATTTAAAATGGATAATCAACAAGGGCCTACTGTACAGCACAGGGAACTCTACTGAATGTTATATGGCAGCCTGGATGGGAGGGGAGTTTGTGGGAGAATGGATACACACATATATATATGTATGGCTGAGTTTCTTTGCTGTTCACCTGAAGCTATTGCAATATTGTTAACTGGCTATACGCCAATATGAAACAAAAAGTTTTACAAAATGCAGAGTTGACCAAGCAGAAGACTCAATGAAATAAAACAAAGATAAGTCGAAATTATCCAATCAGAGGAGCAAAAAGAATGCAAAGGAATACAGGAAACCTACAGGAATTATGGATGCCATTAGGAGAAACAAGGTATCCAAGATGTCTGCTCAGTCCTGTCTGACTCTTTGCGACCCCATGGACTGTAGCCGGCCAGGCTTCTCTGTCCATGGGATTCTCCAGGCCAGAACACTAGGATGGGTTGCCATGCCCTTCTCCATGTGATCTTCCTGACCCAGGGATCAAACCCAAGCATTGGCCTTTCCAGGTGGTGGTAGTGGTAAAGAAGCCACCTGCAAATTCAGGAAATGTAAGAGGCATGGGTTCGATCCCTGGGTCAGGAAGATCACATGGAGAAGGGCCTGGCAACCCTTGACTACTGAGCTACTGAAATAGCTCAGTAGTCAACTGAGCTATTTCAAATCCTAAAAGATGATGCTGTGAAAGTGCTGCACTAAATATGCCAGCAAATTTGGAAAACCCAGCAGTGGCCACAGGATTGGAAAAGGTCATTTTTCATTCCAATCCCAAAGAAAGGCAATGCCAAAGAGTATTCAAACTACCACACAGTTGCACTCATCTCACACACTAGTAAAGTAATGCTCAAAATTCTCCAAGCCAGGCTTCAACAGTACATG
>NW_011479518.1:10891-20127 GCF_000754665.1 Bison bison bison | reverse complement strand
AGACGCCCACACACACACACACACACACACACACAAGCACAGAGCCTACAGGAGCACAGACACAGGAAACATGGGGACCCAGGGGCAGTGCTCACACATCAGGCTTGTGGAGCATGTGGGAACAGCCCAGAGTCCCAGCTGAGGGCAGTCACTGGACCTTCCGCACACTAGGAGCCACTGGGACTCTTAGAAACTCCCTGAGAACAAGGGAGACAGTGGAGGGACTCAGGCTGACCCAGCTCGGTCCAGACCAAACCTCACTGTTCTGTAAAATCTGCAGCAATGACCAGTGGACCCCACACAGGAGAGGGACCAGTATTCACAGTCGGTGTGGCTCCTTTTTGGTCAAAAACACTGATGCTCGGCTCCAGAACTCCAGACACCTTTCCCTTCACCAAGGCATCCACTCCCTGCTGTGGACCCAGGACAGAGGGGCAGCTCTTACCTTGACCACCCACCACGGTGCCGAGGAGGAGGACACAGAGTCCCCGCAGGGAGAGGTGTCTGCTCAGAGCCATCTTGACTTCACGTCCTCAAGGTCACAGTCCCAGCTGCAGGATCAGCCTGTGAGGAGGTGTCAGGGTGCCGACCGGGGTCTATATAGACCACCCCTTACACCCTCTCTCCTGGGAGCCAATAGCAACACCTTTTACCATTTCAGGCACTATCGGAGGCTGCATCTGCCACTTTCTGCAGCTCAGACACCAATGAACTTCTGCATCTTCAATATCTCCTTATATGAACAACGCGGTCCTTCGACCTCCTGCTTCCGTGGTCCTGAGAGCCGGGCTCCATGACCGAGGCTGGTGTAGAAAAGTTGCATCAAAAAGCATGAGTGATATTTTCTCATCTGATCACCCAGACCAATACCATAGACTGTGAGATCTGTCAGGGTCAGAGGAGGGGATCTGTTGGCCTGTGGAGAATATTTCTGATGGAATCAAGCATTGATCCTCCCTGGGACTGAGCTCAGGGACAAAGAAGAGAACTACAAGAAGGCTTGAAATACAAGCGTATTTATCAGGCCAGCAGAAAGTGAGGACCAGGAGCACAGGAATTCATAGGTGACCACGGTGGGAGTGAGGTGGGACCCATCAAGTGGAGGGGATGAGTTTGCTTGTCTTTTCCCCCCTTCTCAGAAGGATCTGTAGCCTGGGTACTGAAGCACGTGCATGCATTCTCTGTTGTGTCCAACTCTTTGCAACCCCATAGACTGTAGCCCTAACAGACTCCTCTGTCCACAGGATTTCCCAGGCAAGAATACTGGAGTGGGTTGCCATTTCCTTCTCTGGGGGATCTTTCTGACTCAGGGATTGAACCCACGTCTCCTGTGTCTCCTGCATTGGCAGGTAGGTTCTTTACTCCTGAGCCATCTGGGAAGCCCTATAAGGGATTTTCAGACACACTAAATCCCTTCCCCTTTATTGCATTTCAGTTTGTGTGAAATATCCCTTTCAGCTAGTCACCAAATAATGCTTCATGAGAGAAAGAGATTGCTGTTATATGAAGCAAAGAGAAAGTAGGAGTCATCATTCAACTCTAGCCTGCCAAAATCAGATTTGGGGATCTCTAGAATAAAACATGTAGTTTAGAAAGACTTAAGTTTCCTAAACTTTACAGTTTCCCTCTTTGCATATTGACAATTTGGTTTGATAAGATTCATTGTATTGTTAGCCATTACTAAAGAAGATGCAAAATATAATTTAAAGGAACTACCCCAGACAAAAGGAAAAATAGAAAATATTGTGCTACACAGTAGCTACAGGCAAGGGGTCAAAGTAGAGGCCTGTGAAGCAGAAAAGAAAAGGGTTCATGCTGCCTGAAACTATCAGTCACCCCACCTCCTTCATTCTACGTTTAACAGGAAAAGCAGCGACAAGAATGGAAGCCTGGGTGGATGAAGGGACAGATCAAAGCAGAAGGGGCTGAAGTTCAGTGTGGCCATTGCTGCCTCATTCTGTTTTCACTGATCAGAAGAAGCCCCCTGATGGTAACCAGAAAGTAGTCCTGGGGTGAAAAAAGACTGAGAAGGACAGTAAGGGGATATAAGATAGTGAAAAAACTCAAGGTCACTAACATGCTACCCCCATGCCTCATGCCCGCTAAGGCTAAAGATTCCCATGATGCACCCCTGTGGTCCACACAAGCCCACACTGAGGCCCCCTCACCTGTCTGACTCTCATCATTTCAGCAGAGATGGGGGAAGGACACATCTGTGACACACACACTTCAGGGTCCCCACCAGAGGTCAGAGATGGATGGCTCTATGCACCCCCCACACACACACCTTAAGGTCTCAGTGAAGCCAACACTGAGGGCAGCTGTGGGCCAGTCCACAGCCCTGTCACATCCCCGACCAGATGGACTCCTCATCCTGGTCATCAGACATAGCTGCTTCTCTGTCCTGTCATGCCTATCCTTCCTATTTGAGACTCAGGTAAATGAAAAGGGAGAAAAGTCAATTGAAAACATTTTTTTTTCTCTCTTTCTATTTAAATGTGCTAATATTTTATTTTACAACAGTCACTTACTTGTTCTGTGTTCCTCTCACTTCCAAGCCCCCATCTGTACATGAACTCCAACTCCTTCTGTATGTTTGACACAGTAATGATAAAACTGATTATAAATGTCAAAACCAGAATATAAACTCAAGGGCTGGAGTAGGACCAGTATCTGCTCAGTCGCTTAGAGTCAATGCTCTACTCCCCCTGGGGCCCAGAGTCATCATTCCTTACCCAGTTATGAACTCCACAGCATCACCAAAATCCATGAGGCAGACACCTAGAACACACGACATGCTTCCTGGGGTCCACTCATCCCTCCCACAGGATGACACAGGGGTGCATTCAATGGACCAGGTACATACGGTCTTACCTCGGGATTGAGATCTCACAGATAAGACACTGTTAGGGGCTCCAGATTCTATTATAGGGAGGGGTGGGCTGGAAAGGAGGGGCTAACTCAGGGCTAGTATAGGGTCCCCAGCACCCACTACCCCAGAGCTGGGAGTGCAGCGTCAACATGGACCAACTCATCCTCTGATGGAGGTATGTCTTCTCTGACACATAAAATCTCAGTGTCCAATCTCATCCAAGATTTGACGGAGGAAAGCTTTAGTGAGGACACCAACCAACTTTGTCCACAATGAACTTGAGAGAGTGTACTTCAGGTGTCAGGAGAACAGACTTGGGAGCCAGTTTGCTCTGTCATGACACAGAGCTCAGCCACACACCATGTGTGTGACCTTGTACAGGGTCCTTACACTCTCTGTGTAGTGGCTCAGTCTGTAAAAGGAGAGTTATGTTTGTGCCTAGATGACAGAGTTTTGGTTAGAATTAAATGAGTTGGCATTAGTAAGAGATATAACCTTTAGTTACTAGTAGTACATAGTAGTGATAGAGAAACAATATTAGGGCCCCTCTCTCCATCCCATCCCAGGAATCACAGAACTCTAGAACAGGAATTAAATTCTGTTATCTTGAGTCTTGACTGGAGCTATCAAAATTCTCCCAGAGTTTTGACATGCTATGATGGTGATTGGTGCCAGAGTTGTGAGTCTTCCACACATCACCCCTTCTCTCTGTCTCCCATTCTACTGCTCATGAACTTTGACCTTATCAACTGTGAACCTCATGAATTAAGTTGTTTACTTGCTAATTTTACTTTATAAATGGACTTGGTAAAGGTTCTTTGTATAATTCACCTTCTTATCCCCAATGCCTGCTGATTAAAAATCCTAAATGATGTCTCTTGTATACCTGAATGAATGAATGTCAGCCAGGTATTTTACACAAATCATTTCAATCAAAAGAAATCTTTTGAGAAATAATTTAACTTGTTGTGAGGACCTAAGAGCACAATGCAAGTTGTGTCAACTTTTGTAATGATATTTCAATATGATTAAATGGTATAAGCTATGCATGGTTCACTTCATACTTTGCTGCAATGAATGCAGTAAATTGCAATACCAGAAACAAGGCTAGCCGCATTCCAAGAGCAGTGCTGAGTGAGCCAGTTCTAAACACGTATAAAAAAGCTGCAAGTGTCTTTGCATATCTGAAGATAAAGAAGATAAACCACAGCACCCTGACAGGTGAAGGCCATGAAGCCTCCTGTTCTTGTCTTAATCAGATATGGCCAAGTGGTCAGGATGTTTATGTATTTATCATTTAGCACATTTTCAATTCAAACCACACATAACTGTAACAGGAAGAAATTTTTTTATTTTAACAGCTTTCATATTGAATTAGAAGTGCAGAAGCAAAGAGCAGGAAGAATTCTGTTCTTTAACTTAGACTGTTTACTTGGTCTTATGGTAAAGCAATACAATCTGCAGCAGCATTATTCCCAAATCACCATGAAAAAAATAGAGCTTTCAGAGGTTCAGTAATCTCTTTGCCAGGAAATTAATAATTAAATCTGCTTGTTTGAGGAACATTTCCTCAGGACCAATCAGACAGAGTGACTAAAATGCAAAATATTTTTAAATTAAAATAGTGGTACACAATTTAAAAGGAAATAATTCATTGAGTTGTTACACCAAAGCATTGGAGACCTGCCTCACCATCTGTGTTCCTTGCATGGATGGATGGTACCAGGGTTCGTAAAGTCTCCTTTACCAAAGACCACTTCATCACAAGGGCGTAAAAGAAGGAGCAAGGTCATGAGCTGGTGATGTCCAGCCCATCATCTCTGTTCACCCCTTTACAGTCTATAACCAGCAACACTGAACAAAGAGTATGGCTCTGAATTGGCCTCATTCACTCCTCCATAGTGCAGCATCAGATACCCAGAGACCAGAGCAGATCAAAGCTACTAAATCAAAGACAAGCAGATTCTAAGTGGAGAGCAAGCAGACCAAGGACTCTTCCCCACTGCTGTTGGAAACGAAGAAGCCCTCCCACCCCAGACACCATCTGTGGGAGGAGAGAAAAGAAGATGACTCTTTAAATAGAGGAAAACCAGTCTCAGCAGGGAGCTTGAACTAGAAATGACAAGACAGTTATTACAATGAACCCAAGCTAAGTTGAGGGACAAATTTTAAATGGGAGAGTCTGTGTTAATGTTATGGAACTTTCAATCCATACAAACACACCTTGCTAGTGCACAAGATGAAATCAGGTATAATAATAGAGAATATTACATTTATGTATATTTGAATTCTAGAGGACACATTTTTAAGCCTACTACAAAAAGAAAATTGATAAATCTTCTCTTATTTTTAAATGCATAGAGTTTTCACCTCTGTGAATTCTTTCTAATTCCTCCAGCTCAAACTTACTGCTGCATCTATTTAATCTATATAAACTTTCTTATACATACTATATGGTCTCCAAAGTGCAGGCTTACGGAGAGCAAGTATTATGTCTTACTCTTCAGTGTCTCCTTATGGTCAAGTAAAGGCACATAGAAAGAGCTTAACAAATATTGGCTAACTAAAGAAGTGAATTCATGGACAAATGCTGAAAATCACCCTGCAGTTAGTGATACTGAGTGGAGAAGGGAGGTGGGGGACAGGGGAGATACAAATCTGACTAATCCCACCTGGCACAGACTGAGGTGGAGTAAGGAGTCAGAGACACACAAGCCAAAGGATAAAAATAGGAAATGCCTTCAAATCCCACTTGGGGAGGGTAGGAGCACATTCAATTTCTGCACAAAGCTCTACCTCAGTAGCTTCTCCAACGTGAGAAAAAACTGACAGCACTGCTCTCAAGAGTTCTACTGAGGGATGTGGATAGACAGTAATACTCATCAAACAGCTGTATTTCCAGTCCTCAGGGACTCATTCTGGGCAATGAAACGTGGGTGGTGACACCTGTGTCACCTCTGAGTGGAGGCAGGAAAAGCCCAAATGTGATTCTCTAGTCTCTCTCTTTTCTGCCCAAGAAGTTGTATGTTCCAGATGGTGCACATGTAAGAGTCTCACTAATCACTAACAACTGTAGGTTGTGATGAGTGTGTGTGTGCACATGTATGTATGTGTATGTTTCTATATGTGTGTATGTGTGTCTATATGTGTGTGTGTGAGAGAGACAGTGAGATTTGGGGGTCACTTTTTCCAGCAGCAGAACAGAGTCTCTTCCGATGGATACAAAGGAGAAAGAAGACTTGAAAAGAAGACAGAATCTGTCACATGAAGCAGATACTCTCCTGGATCTCCTCTTCCTTCTGTGTCTTCATCTCAAACTACTCCCTCTGATCTCACCTTGCTTCCTCTGTTGGGCTTGGTTGTTTCTCAGTCACCATTTCTGATTTATAAACAACTAGACCTAAGTCCTGTTTAAGACCACCCACCCCTGGTGCATCTCTTGTTCCCTTTAAATTACTCTGTGCTGACAGTCAGTCTCAGTTTCCCAAATTTGCCTCTTAGCATTTTGACCTTCATCCTTAAACAGCTCTCATTTCCTCTGAGTTAGTCAGTCCATCATCTCTGATCTTATTTCACCTTCCACCAATCCTGTACTAATGAAAAGGTAGCATGTGCTTTCTAAGTCCCCTGTTTCTTCTTGATTTCCTGAACAAATCTGATTGTGCATTTACTGCTCCATGTATGTAATTAACTTCTTCCCCTTTCAGTTCAGTTTAGTCAATCAGTAGTGTCCAACTTTTTGTGACCCCATGGACTGCAGCATGCCAGGCTTCCCTGTATCACCAACTCCTGGAGCTTGCTCAACTCATGGCCATTGAGTCGGTGATGCCATCCAACCAGCTCATCCTCTGTTGTCCTCTTCTCCTCTTGTCTTTAATCTTTGCCAGCATCAGGGTCTTTTCCAATGAGTCAGTTCTTTGCATCAGGTGGCATCATTCTCTGCATCATTGGATTTTCAGCTTCAGCATCAGTCGTTCCAATGAATACTAAGGACTGATTTCCTTCAGGATTGACTGGTTGGATCTGCTTGCAGTCCAAGGGACTCTCAAGATTCTTCTCCAACACTGCAGTTCAAAAGCATCAGTTTTTCAGTGCTAAACTTTCTTTATGGTCCTGCTCTCACATCCATACATGACTACTGGAAAAAACATAGCTTTGACTAGATGGACATTTGTTGGCAAATAATGTCTCTGCTTTTTAATATGCTGTCTAGGTTGGTCATAACTTTTCTTCCAAGAAGAAAGTGTCTTTTAATTTCATGGCTGCAGTCACCATCTGCAGTGATTTTGGAGCCCAAAAATATAATGTCTCTCACTGTTTCCATTGTTTCTCCATCTATTTTCCATGGATCGATGGAACCAGATGCAGTGATCTTCGCTTTTTAAATGTTGAGTTTTAAGCCCACTTTTTCACTCTCCTCTTTCACTTTCATCAAGAGGCTCTTTAGTTCCTCTTCACTTTCTGCCACAAGGGTGGTATCATCTGTATATCTAAGGTTATTGATATTTCTCCCAGCAATCTTGATTCCAGCTTGTGGTTAATCCAACCCAGCATTTCACATGATGTACTCTGCATATAAATTAAATAAGCAGGGTGACAATATACAGCCTTGATGTATTCCTTTTGCAATTTGGAACCAGTCCTTTGTTCTATGTCTGGTTCTAACTGTTGCTTCTTGACCTGCATACAGATTTCTCAGGAGGCAGGTAAGGTGGTCTGGTACTCCCATCTTTGAAGAATTTTCCACAGAAAGAATTCTTCACATTTGGGTAAGAAATAATTTTGCTAATTTTTTTTTCTCAACTCAAGAAAACGGCACATTCAAAACCTATATCTTTGTGAGCACAACCCTAGGGCCTGCCTCAGAACATGGGAGAAGTTGGTGCAAGGAGAGTCTGTGAAGGTGAGGTTTCATTACCTTCATGATTAATCTACCTTTGCTCAGAACTGATGTAATTACCAACTCCAGAGCTATTGAGTTCCTGCAGGTGGTCATTCTTAAACCACTTAAACTCAAGATTAGTGCCACTGGGATGGCACTCAGAGTTCAAAGGCTGAGTGGTTGCTCAGACTTAAACTCTATGACCTCATGCTCTATTGTACGTGGAGCTTTGATGCAGCTGAGTCCAGCCTGCAGATAAGCCTAAGAACACTGGAAATATAGCAAAATGTGTTTCTCTTTTAACATCTAAAAGTCTGTGAACAGATTCTCTTTTCCTTATCATTGACTCCTTCCCCATCTGGGCATGCTACCCAAGGCTACTGCAGGCCACAAGTATCTGCTAAGGCCCTTCCAGGGCCCAGGATTGGAGTGAGGCCTGTACATGAGTATAAGTTCTGCATTTCCACTCTCTATAACTTAATAGATGCTCAGATAATGTTTGTTGAATGACTGAATTAGACCCTGCTAGACATTTAAGAGAAATTATCTTAAATATAGAGAACTATTTTTGAGGACATCACTTAGCTAACTGACATTTTTGTTTTAAAGGCAAATGTTTTCAGCAATTAACAGGGCAAATTTTTATTTTCAAACAGAGGGAGCTTATCACCAACAGACATGTCACAATGAACACTGCAAATCTCCATCTCTAAGGATACACAAGACAAACCACAACATACTAACATGTGGCCTCTTATTAAGTTTTAATCAGACCCAACGGAGGAGACAAGCTATTCATATGATTTATCATTTGGCAGTTTTTCAATTAAAACCTCACAGCAACATCACAGAAAGAAAGTTTGCAATTAAAAAGTACAGCTGCACTGTCTGTATGACATAAAGAAGGAGATTAGCAGCAGAAAGATTTTTTTGCTTAAAAAAAAAAAAAAAGGCAGATTAATTCATCTTTCACTCTGTGAAAGGAAAGTCCTCTGAGGCTGATCCTGAAGAATGCTGTAGAGACCAGGACAACTCAACTATTCTGCAGAACAGTTAGAACTGAGCTAATAACTTTGGATAATGGTGTGCTCTGACTTCTTTCTCTTTACTTTTCGTGACTCTACTGTCAGTTCAGTTCAGTCGCTCATTCGTGTCTGACTCTTTGCGACCCCATGAATTGCAGCACGCCAGGCCTCCCTGTCCATCACCAGCTCCCGGAGTTCACTCAGACTCACGTCCATCGAGTCAGTGATGCCATCCAGCCATCTCATCCTCTGTCGTCCCCTTCTCCTCCTGCCCCCAATCCTTCCCAGCATCAGAGTCTTTTCCAATGAGTCAACTCTTCGCATGAGATGGCCAAAGTATTGGAGTTTCAGCTTTAGCATCATTCCTTCCAAAGAAATCCCAGGGCTGATCTCCTTCAGAATGGACTGGTTGGATCTCCTTGCAGTCCAAGGAACTCTCAAGAGTCTTCTCCAACAC
>NW_011479518.1:2900-10693 GCF_000754665.1 Bison bison bison | reverse complement strand
AACTTTCCTTCCAAGGAGTAAGCGTCTTTTAATTTCATGGCTGCAGTCACCATCTGCAGTGATTTTGGAGCCCAGAAAAATGAAGTCTGACACTGTTTCCACTGTTTCCCCATCTGTTTCCCATGAAGTGATGGGACTGGATGCCATGATCTTCGTTTTCTGAATGTTGAGCTTTAAGCCAACTTTTTCACTCTCCACTTTCACTTTCATCAAGAGCCTTTTTAGTTCCTCTTCACTTTATGCCATAAGGGTGGTTTTTACATTTTTGTTGCCATGAGGCTCATGTATAACATCTTACAGACACAACAGTCTGATAAATTAATTTCAATCACATACAAAAGCTATAACTTTTTATCCCCTTACACTTTCTGTTTTTGATGTCAGAATTTGCCTCTCTTTATATTGTATATCCACTAACAAAAAACTTTTCTTTATAATTATTTTAATACTTCCTTTAGACTGCAGTTAACTGGTTAGCACAGAGTATTCTGAGTTGTATTACACATTTACATTTACAAGTTCGTTGTATATTTTGTGGGCTTTCCTGATAGCTCAGTTGATAAAGAAACCACCTGCAATGCAGGAGACCCTGGTTTGTTTTCTGGGTTGGGAAGATACCCTGAAGAAAGGATAGGCTATCCACTCCAGTGTTCTTGGGCTTCCCTTGTGGCTCAGCTGGTAAAAAATCTGCCTGCAATGTGGGAGATCTGGGTTCAATCCCTGGGTTGGGAAGATCCCCTGGAGAAGGGAAAGTCTACACACTCCAGTATTCTGGCCTGGAGAATTCCATGGACAGTCCAGGGGGTTGCAGAGTCGGACACCATTGAGCGACTTTCACTGTATATTTTGTATATTAGAGTATTCTGAGTTGGATTACATATTTACATTTACAAATCTGTTGTATCTTATTTCATTTCTATCTCTGTAAGACAACCGATTTCCTTTGTGGAGCAACTCAGCCTGTGCACAACAACTACTGAGCCCATGCTCTAGGACCTGCAAGCCGCAAATAGAAGCCTGCATGCTGCAACTACTGAAGCCTGAGCACCTGAAGCCTGTGCTCCGCAACAAGAGAAGCCCCCACATAGAGAAGCCTGCTGTCCACAAAGAAGAGTAGTGCCTGCTTGCCGCAACTAAAGAAAGCCCATGTGCAGCAACAAAGACCCAGTGCAACCAAAAATTAAAAGCAGTAATAATAATGATAAGAAATATTTTTAATCTCATTTTGTTCACATATTCTTTTCCTGAATTGGATTGTTTATCTGTGTTTTTTTGGAGTTCACTGAGCTTCTTGGCTGGTATACTTTATTTCTTTCATCATATGTCATTTATTTCATTACTTCCCAATGGTGAATAGCTATGTGAGCTGCCCTGGGAGAAGTCCTGGACATCTTCCCATTCCCAAGCACAGCCTAGAACTATGAAGACTGAGAGTGTGAGCATAGGTTGGAGTCCTGGACACCATGCAGACATCAAGCAGTAACTGGGTGGACTCAGCTCACAGCTAGGCCAGCACTCCCAGTTCTTATATTAGTTCAGCAGCTTCTCCACACGTCCACAATGGAATGGGGGTGGGGGGAGACGTGTTGTGTAAAGATAATATTTACTTGGCTACTCCTGTAAGACAGCTGTCTCTACCCTGAAGAATCACAGCAGGATCATGTTAACATTTTAAATAGTAACCAGATTAAAGCAATCTTGAAACAATATGTTTTCAGCAAAGTCCACTATTCTGAAATTGTTCCTTTAAGTTTTCAATCATATCAGACACCTCCATCCACATATTTGAAACAAATACCCAAATGTTCCTGATCTTCCTTACATCCCTTCTTCTGCATCCCCTCTGCCTAGGTCTCCACTTTCTTGCCCTCTTGTCCCACCTGGATGCAGGGTGTGGTGAGCACCAATTTGCCTTCCATCAACTTAGAAAGAGATATGAGCTGATATAATTCACTCAGAAGGATAGATTACTAGAGAGACAAGAAATAGCAACATCCTGAAGAAATACCACAAAGGGATGGAAAGAATGGATTCATAAGGATTTGATAATCAACTAGACATGGGAGAAGAGCAAAAAGGAATCTATATCTGCTTGAGAAATAAACAGATAAAGTAACCTAGGGAATGAGTAATGAAAAAGGGAGAAGCAGTTACCTAGAGTTAGATTTTTAACTGGTCCATGAAAATTTAAGCAGGATAAGGAAAGCTGTATCCATTCTCTCTCACCAGGCAATGTCCCACTTTGAAACTCACATCCAAGTCTGGTGACCAAGAATAGGTTAAAAACAGGTGATGAGACATCTCAGAGAAGAACATACAGGATTGGGTTTTTTCCATGAGTTTGTGAAATGAAAATATCTCCTGCCATATCAATAAACAAGAAATATCACAGCCATCAATGATTTCTGGTCTCCAAATGTGAGTGAGGGCTCCCAAAACTGTGATCCAGGGGATGCTGCCACTCCCCATGGTGATTGCTGAGGAGCTAGGGGAATGCAAGAAGCAGCCATCTGCCGCTCCTTGAGGTGAATAAGGAAACAGGGTTGGCCCCAGATAGCTGAGCTTCATATGGAAGGAATGAATCCAGTGAGACCAGAGGCTTGCATCTTCCCAATAACAGAATGCTAACTTCCTTAACTTGGTACCTGATCTTGATGTTCAGACTGCCTCGCCCTTTGTTGCAAACTTATATATAGGCTGACTTCCCCTCCTGCCTCCTTGGAGCAGTTTTCTCAGAGCTACTGAGATGCTGTCTCCAGGGCCTGGAGTCCTAAACATTCCCACCAAATAAAATAACTCTATCAGGTTCTGACTATATTTTTTGGTTGACAGGTTCATCTTGCTAGGAAGGAGAGTGTGAATGTGGACCAAGTTTAGATGCTTTTTCTAAGTAAGAGTGACCTGGAGCATTTGTGATCCTGGGCAAAGTCATGTCCTCATTAGCCTTTGATGGAGGTGAGAAAAAAAGGCAGTACATCTTGTTTTCCTTTGAGGAAAATGGTGTTTGAGAAACAGACCAATCCTTTAAAAGCATTTAATGTGGGACTTGCTAAATTAGCAACACAGAAAAAAGTTACTTTATTCAGAGTATTTCATTTTGAACAATTTCCATATAACACAATTACAGGTCAGTATTACTGTACTGAAATATAGGCAATTAGAATATCTGAGGCTTCATCTCATATTTAATACAACATCATGGGAAAGTCACTGTGGATGTTCCTGGGGCACTGAGTTCAATGTCATCGTACCCAGGGTCCCCTTTGTCCCCCTGGAGCAGCCATGGGCTCTCTTCTCCTTCCCCAGGATCAGCTTCCTCTCCAAAGACAAACAGAGAAGAGCCTGAAATAGTAAAGAAAAGTATGGTTAGAACTGAGACAAAGGGGACCAGACCATGTTGTGGAAGTGAGTAAAGGAAGTGGTGATAACAAAGCACCCCTGGGACCCAGGTGTGGGCAAGGAGGTTCAGGCTGTTTCACACCAGTTACAGTGAGGATGGATCCCGGCTGTCCTCTCAGATCCGGTCCATGTGGTCTCTGGGGCCTCAGTTCATGTGGAAACCCTGCATCACAGGGGACCTGTGCTCACACAAGAGCTCTGGGAAGATCTGCCTCTAGGCTACACAATCAGCAGGGAGATGCCCAAGAACAGTAAGAACATACCAATGAATTTAATGTTCTCCTCTCACAACTGACAGATGTGAAATCATCATGAGAGGGAGAGTGGAGACAGGAAAATATGAGTTCCTCACTCACAAACCAGCTCTGCTCTTAGTTAACTTCTGTTCCCAAATGTCCACAAATAGTATCAAGGTGCAAACACAGGGCGCCCCTTCCCAGGGAGCACACAGGCCCTCAGATGGAGAAATGCTCTTTTCTAGAGAATGAGTGTCTTCTCTCAGCTACTGAAATGTCTGGAGCAAATTAGACTTTAGCTGACCACAACTCTGGTCTATGAACTACCAATATGGCTTAATGTTAAGGCCACTGCATATCATAGATTTTGTACATTAGTGCTGACATAGAAACAGAGCTCATCTTAAATTATCAGAATACCTCACAAATTCAATACTGCAGTACATTTTAAAAAATCTCTGACTACCTTTCATGTATAAGACAGCACAGAAGAGTTATCAAAATACTCGTTCTATTTGTGTATTTCATAAATATGCTCAAATAATCAAGTTTTCTTTTCCTTTTGGCCCACTGAACAATGCTTGTGCGATCTTAGTTGCTTGACCAGGGATTGAACTCGGGTCCTAGCAGTGAAAGTGCAGAGTCCTAACCACTGGATTGTCAGGAAACGCCCTAATCTGTAAATTTAAATGCAAGCATATCACATATAAAGTGAAAATTTAAGTTGCAGTATGGACACATAAATGCCAAAAGGAGAATGATTCCTCACTGCCAAGAAGTATGATAGCATTAAAGACAGTATACGATTGAGACGGTCACGTCCAACTCTTTGTGACCCTATGGACTACAGCCTGCCAGACTCCTCTGTCCATGGGATTCTCCAGGAAAGAATACTTGAGTGGGTTGCCATTCCCTTCTCCAGGAGATCTTCCCAACCAGGAGGGATCAAACCTGGGTCTCCTGCATTGCAGGCAGATTCTTTACCATCTGAGACACCAGGGAAGCCCATCAAATGCATGAGATTACTGATGTTTTGAAATTCTAGAGAGGCTGGGCATTGAGGAGCTCAAATTCACCATTTCCAGGACAGAGACTGAAGATTATAGGAGATGAGCTAACCCCACTCACCTGTCTGAGACCTCATACCATCTTCCTTCACTGGGAGCACTTCCTCTTCGCTACCCTGAGAGGCAGGAGGAGCCCGAGGCACTGGTACCTCTTCAGCATCATCATAATCCTCACCAGGGGCATCAGTCCTCTGATCTGGCACTTTTGAGGGCAGAGAAGTGGTCAGATGAAACCACAGTAAGTGGGTTCATCTGGGAAATACCTAAGATCCCTTGTGACCCAGAGTTTCTGAGCCACTAAATAGAGGCACCAGTCATTCCTTGTTTCAAAAGATTTTTTTCTCTAAGACCATGCTTCAGTTTGAAGTGTCCATAAGCCAAAACATGATTTTACACATCTTTCTCAAAGGAACTCTTATACCACTAAGCATTACTAAAGCATTTTGACAAATTATGCTTACCAGATATTATTTTTAGAAACAATGTGTTTCTGCTGTGATTCTGGACACAGAGAGCCCAGCTCCAAATGTGAGACATGACAGAACAGCCAGAGAAGGGGAAGGATGGACTCCATCTCGACACAATGGATGCTACTGCTCCATCAAAGGAAAACTGTTTCCCTTGCCTCTCATCTCTATGATGGAAACTCTCCTCCCCAACACCCAGCTGAGGCGGGTCCATCTCTATTACCTGGAGCAGATCTGGAGTCATCGTTGTCCTCATCATCTGACAGGAAGCCTAATGTGGAGACGAACATCACACGATGCACAGAATGACCCTCCCCACACACAAGGGACCAGTGTTAAGGTTGAGAGGGAACAGGCCTGGCTCATGCAGTGTAGACGGAGGCTGGGGGCTCACAGAGCTCTGAGAGGCCATCCTACCACTTTATAGGAGCTGCCTCTGTGAGTCTGGGGCATGCCTGGGGGCTGCGGATGCTGAGAAGATGAACACAGCCAATGAGAGTTGACAACCAGAGGTCCCAGGAGGGCAGGCAGAGACACCCACCTGGGCTGCCCAGAAGACCCTCCTTCTGTGTCACAAGGTAATCGAGCTCTTCATACACAGCTTCAGCAAGAGCATCTTCATAGCTGGAAAGGGCTGAGAGATGCCCCAGCAGGTCAGATATGCTGCCCCAGACACCCCGGTCCAGCAGGCTGAGAGATCCCTCAGTAGGTCAGAGATGCCATCCCAGATACCCCAATCCAGCAGACACACCCTTTATCTCCCCAGTGTTCACACAGGGCTTGTCAGGACCTCAGGATAGCTTCCCACCCAGTGCACCTGTTGGTGCCTTCTCCCCTCATCTGGCCCTGAATACAGCTCAGCCCCAATTCTGTCTCATCTCACAGGAGAGGCTATGACTTATGAGAGTTCATATACCAGTCCTAAAAGCCTCTGTCTACTCAGCACTTAGAGCTCAGCACAGAACACATGAAGTTCTGCAGACTCAGAACAGAGACCTGCCCCAGGTTCCCCTCCTCACACCTGCCCCATCTCCTGCCTCCACACACTCTCCCTGGTCCCCAGTTCCCCCTGCAGCCCACCTCTGCGCTCTGCTCTCCATCTGAGCAGCTGAGTCACCAGGATGATGAGGACCAGGAAGAGAAGGGCTCCCAGGATGAAGCAGAAGACCCAAGGCAGGGAGAAGATGCCAGAGAGAGGATTTGAGGCTGGTCTGGTCCCTAAGCAGAACAGGAAAGAGGGTTGGAGAAGGTCCTGGGCAGAGAAACCCTCTGTGCCATAATTTCCAGGAGCTCTGAACAATGGTGCCCCAGTCTCAGATACAAGTACAGTAACAGTGATTCTCCAGGTCTCCTCCTCAGACAAGCCAACCTCACTCCAGCCAGTGCTGCCCCAAGGCAGAGCCAGGGATTGTCAGGGAGATGCCCTGTCAAAACAGCCTCTGAGGACACAGCTCATCCCCTGTCCTTGGGCTTCAGGAGACAGAGCATCAAACAGTCCTGGGACCTGCACCTCACTGATGAGGAGACACTCAGGGGCAGGTGGGAGATCCTTAGAATCTGCACCATGGGAACCAGACCCACTTGGACCCTGGGCATGAGAACCTTTTCACCCGGGAAACCAGGGTAGGGGAGTTCCCAAACATAACGCCCTGGCTCTTTCTCAACAGCCAGAGGCTCTTCAGACTCTTTCCTCTCCTGAGCTGTCAGAGAGCCCACAGAACAGGCCCCAGAATCTCAGTATTCTCCCCTGACTGCAGATGGATCATAGTACCTGCTGTAGTCGGGGGCAAAGATGTTCTTGCACCTAAAGAGAAAAAGAGGACTTTGGGTAAAGGGAATTGGCCAGAATGCATAGCAGCCCTTTTTTCCCTCTTGAGCCTGAAATCACCCCTCAGTCTCCACGACATCAGTGTCTGGTCTTCCTGGCTCCCCTGCCCTAGATCAGAGCCCCAGCACCCGGGAGGTCTGAACACAAACTCCCCACCACTCCCGGCCCAGCCCACTGCCCCTGCGCTGCCCCAGCTCACCCAGGGCGGACCCCAAGCCCCTCACTCACCAGAGCACCTCACACCAGCATCCTCCTTGTGCTTGCAGTCACTCTGCCCCCAGGGCTCTGCAGCACAGTCCCACAGGGAGGACTCCTGGCCCCTGCACTGCACCTCGTCCAGCCAGATGCTCCCATTTCCAGGGCCGAATGTCGCAGCCTGCAAGGCTTCCAGGGCCTGGCCACAGCCCAGCTGCTGACACACCACCTTGGCCTCTTCCAGGCTCCAGGAGTCATCGCACACAGTGCCCCAGGAGCCGCTGTGCCAGACCTCCACCCGCCCTGAGCACTCGGTGTCTCCTCCCCTGAGTCTCAGCTTCTCTCTGTCTGAAAAAGCAGCAGCCCCTCTTGTGACTGCCCTGGTGGGATGAAGGAGCCCCTGGGAGCCACAGGGGAGGGGGCAGGCTGACGTACCTGTGCAGGGGACAGCAGTTGGACAGCTCTTGGGTCTTCTTCCTGCAGAGGCAACAATGGGAAGCTATAGTTCAGGGACAGCTGTGGGAGGTCTTGTCCCCAAACATGAGTAACTAAGGATTTTTGTCACAGTCAAATGACAAGAGACCACAGAAGCTTCATCATC
>NW_011479518.1:1629-2417 GCF_000754665.1 Bison bison bison | reverse complement strand
GGAGGAGATGCCCACTGGGTGACAAGACTGACTTTTACCTCCCTTTCACCTGACTTTGTCCATTAATGTCTGTACATCTATTTCTACCACAGCAATGTAGAAATAAACAGAGAGGAAGACCAAACTGGGCAGCTGCAGTGATGGGAGCTGAATTCTGATTCCTGACAAAACTTCTAAAAGAACATGTGAAAGAATGTGATGTGGAGAGTGAGGTGGTTGACAGAATAATGGACCCCCAGAGATGTCCACAGTCTAATCCCCAAACCTGTGACAGTTACATTTCAAAAGGGATCTTACAGATGTGATTAATAAGGACCTTGGGATAGAGACATAAAGCTCAAATATTGTGGATTAACCATGTGAGCCCAGCCTTACACATCTTTAAACTAAGAAATGTATCATCTTTCTCAGCCCCAGTCAGAGGGAAATGTGAGTGAGAGAGAACAGTTGGAAGAGCACTGTTGTCTGAAGAAGAATAAAGAGGGCCCTGAGCCAAGAAATGAGGCCACACAGAAACCACAAAAGGCTGGGAAAGGAGTCCTCCCCAGAGACTCCAGGAAGAACGCAGCCTTGTGGACACTTGAATGTTGGCCCACAGAAACCCTAGTTAGACTCCTAGCAAACAGAACTGTAAAGGAAAAATCTGAGTTTTCACTATGCCAGGCTCCTCTGTCCATGGGATTCTCAGGCAAGAATGCTGGAATGGGTTGCCATGCTCTCCTCCAGGGGATCTTCCTAACCCAGGGATTGAACCTGCATCTTTTACATCTCCTGCAATGGCAGGCAGC
>NW_011479518.1:0-1297 GCF_000754665.1 Bison bison bison | reverse complement strand
GTGGACAGTGTGCAGCGCAGACCTGAGCAGATGACCCCCGCGTCCTCCTTGTGTCTGCAGTCGTGCCGCCCCCAGCCCCGGGAAGGGCACCTCCACACGTGGGACTCCTTTCCTGTGCAGTTCAGGTCGTCCAGCCAGATGGGCCCTGATCCTGCCCCGAAGTGAGCAGACCCCGTGGCATTGAGGGCTTCTCCACAGCCCAGCTGCCTGCACACCACGCGGGCATCGTCCAGGTCCCAGCCGTCATCACAGATGGTGCCCCAGGAACCCTGGTCAAGGATCTCCACTCTCCCAGCGCAGAGACCTCCTCCGTCCACCAGACGGAGCTGTCTGCTCTCTGAGAAAAGAGAAATGGGACAATGGGGTGGTGACCTCAGGGGTTGAGTAGCATCTTCTCTCCTGTGGGACCCTCACCTGAGCAGTAGGGGGCGCTCTCCTCTGAGGCCGCAGAGCCTGCTGGTTCAGACACAGAGTCGTTGCACTGGGGCAGCACCTGGGTCTGGTTTCCTGCAGAAACAGCAACGATCAGGGGTCTGGTTGGGTTGAAGAACAGGAAACTGAATTAAACTAAATAACAACCTAGTGATGGAGTTTGAGATGAAAGCTGTAACAGCAGTGAAGTTATTATAGAGTTCAGTTTCTCCATGGAGAGGTCTGCTTCTGACAGTGCCACAATTTTTGTTTAAGCCAAGCTTTACACTGAGAACGAGTTAAATAGTGTGTTCTATACCTAAATCTGGAGAAAGCAATGGCACCCCACTCCAGTACTCTTGCCGGGAAAATCCCATGAACGGAGGAGCCTGGTGGGGTTGCTAAGAGTCAGACACGACTGAGCAACTTCACTTTCACTTTTCACTTTTATGCATTGGAGAAGGAAATGGCAACCCACTCCAGTGTTCTTGCCTGGAGAATCCCAGGGACGGGGGAGTCTGGTGGGCTGCCATCCATGGGGTCGCACAGAGTCAGACACCACTACAGCGACTTAGCAGCATCAGCAGCAGCATGCATAAATCTATATCTAAATAGAAGAAACAAAGCAAAATCTTTTCTGAAAGATTTCTAAAAGTTTTCATCTTCCATGTCTGTCACCAAAAGAAGGGGGGAAAAAAAAAAACTCATACAAAAGAGATCAAATGGAAAACCAAAAGGAAAAAGAAGACATTCCCCAAAATTTCCCCAAATATTCAGCTATTAGAGTTACCTGACAGAGAATTTAAATAGCCCTGATTAAAGTGCTCTTAAGATGAATTGACAAAATGTGTTTCTTGGCAGAGAAATTTTAACAACAACAACAAAA
>NW_011479517.1:9427-10317 GCF_000754665.1 Bison bison bison | reverse complement strand
TTTCCTCCTTGTTTTTTACGTATTTGTTTTTGTGTTTTTATTACTGATATTAACCCGTATTTGTGACTGAGCTTGTAACTAATGAGTTAATACATCCGAAATACTTACAACTGTTTCTTCCACATAGTGTTCAATAAAAGTAATTATTGCTGGGATCAGGGGTTCATCAGGAAATTAGAACTTACACATTGCTCTCTGAAAGTAAGGGAATTATATAGGGGCATATATATATATATATATAAATGGGCTTACTTCCCAAGGTGGTTCTAGTGATGAAGAAGATATGTCTTATGTCTCTTGCCCGTTCAGGAGACATAAGAGACTGGAGTTCGATTCCTGGGTCAGGAAGATTCCCCTGGAGAAGGACATGGCAGCCCACTCCAGTATTCTTCCCTGGAGAATCCCATGGACAGAGGAACCTGGCGGGCTACAATCCATGGGCTGACCAACTAAACACATACAGATATAGATATACGTATTATATCTATAATGTAATATATATTATATATATATATTTATATATAATATATATTTATATATGTGTGTATACATAAATATATATAAACCACATGTATATATTCCTTAAAAAGGAAGGAAAGAAATACTGGAGGGAGAGTAGGAAGGACAGAACAAAAGTAAGGAAAACTGTACAAAAACAAGATACTGTTTTGCTCCCAGAGGTCTCCATTTAACCTTCTATATGATCCCATCTTACAACAAATGACTTGCCTCAAGAAAAAATTCATTCTATTCTGACCATGATTCTTTAGCTCTGTCATTGTTCAGTTGCTCAGTCATGTCCAATTCTTTGGGACAATCCCACCCCTCCATGGACTGCAGCACCCAGGCTTCCCTGTCCTTCACTGTCTCCCAAAGTTTGCTCAAACTCA
>NW_011479517.1:4637-5622 GCF_000754665.1 Bison bison bison | reverse complement strand
TATTATTTTTCTTCCAATTTTACTGAGATATAACTGACACAAAGAATTGTATAAGTTTACGGTGTACAGCATAATGATTTGACTTACATACTTCAAGAAATGGTTATCATAATAAGTTTAGTGAGAATCCCTTATCTCATATAGAGACCAAATTAAAGAAATAGAATTTTTTTCTTTTGATGAGAACTCAAAATTCACTCCCTTAACAGTTTTCATGTATGACATTCTCACTATTATATTTCGTATGTTGTACATTACATCCCTAGTACTTACATGTCATATAACTGGAAGTTTGTACATTTTGATTGCCTCCATTCAATTCCTTCTGCTCCTGCCTCCTGCTTCACCTCTGATAACCAAATACGATCTCTTTTCTTCTGAGTCCGTTTGTTTGTTTTTTAAGTACAATTGACCTATGATACTATATTAGTTCCTGTTACATAACATAGTGATTCACTGTTTCTATGCATTTTGAAATGATCTCCGTGGAAGTTCCATACAAATCTTTGTATGTCATCATACAAAGATTTTACATAGTTATTGACTACATCCTCACACTGTAAAATTCATATGCATGACCCATGTATTTGTAGCTGGAATTTTGTACCACTTAATCTCCCTCAACCATCCTTATGTTTCAAAGCAATGGCTCTCAGGTCCTTGAGAAAGACACTTCTGAGCTGTAGGAGATACATACTCAAAACTGTAAGCTCTTTTGAGTAAATGCTCTGAAAAAAGTAGGTTAGGGGCCTGTCAAAAGGTTGGAACAAACAGTAAATTCTTCTTGCTGTGTTGAGATTTCTCAGGCAGGCTAGGTAGGAGGGGGTCATTGGGGAACTGGGGGGTCATCCTAGAGGTTTGGCAAGTCCCTTGGAACAGGATTTTGCAGAGTTATGTGTCAGACTTTATTTTTTGGGCTCCAAAATCACTGCAGATGGTGACTGCAGCCATGAAATTAAAAGATGCTTACTCCTTGGAAGGAAAG
>NW_011479517.1:0-981 GCF_000754665.1 Bison bison bison | reverse complement strand
GAAAGTGAAAGAGGAGAGTGAAAAAGTTGGCTTAAAGCTCAACATTCAGAAACTAAGATCATGGCATCTGGTGCCATTACTTCATGGCAAATAGATGGGGAAACAGTGGAAACAGTGTCAGACTTTATTTTTCTGGGCTCCAAAATCACTTCAGATGGTGATTACAGCCATGAAATTAAAAGACACTCTTTGGAAGGAAAGTTATGACCAACCTAAACAGTATATTAAAAAGCAAAGACATTACTTTGTCAACAAAGGTACGTCTAGTCAAAGCTATGGTTTTACCAGTAGTCATGTATGGATGAGGGTTGGACTATAAAGAAAGCTGAGTGCCAAAGAACTGATGCTTTTGAACAGTGGTGTTGGAGAAGACTCTTGAGAGTCCCTTGGACTGCAAGGAAATCCAACCAGTTCATTCTAAAGGAGATCAGTCCTGGGTGTTCATTGGAAGGACTGATATTGAAGCTGAAATTCCAATACTTTGGCCACCTGATGCAAAGAATTGACTCATTTGAAAAGACCCTGATGCTGGGAAAAATTGAGGGCAGAAGGAGAAGTGGATGACAGAGGATGAGATGGTTGGATGGCACCACCGTCTCTATGGATATGAGTTTGAGTAAGCTCTGGGAGTTGGTGATGGACAGGGAGGCCTGGTGTGCTGCGGTTTACGGTGTCACAAAGAGTCAGACACAACTGAGTGACTGAACTGAACTGAAGTATAAGTTATAATGCCTTCTTATTTTTAATTTTATTTTTCGTAGCTAAAAATTGGTCAATTTTTTTTAAAGAGTTCTTAGTTTTTTATGCTTTCTATTATTTTTCTGATGTCTGTTTCATTTTTTGTCTGTTCTGATCTTTATTATTTGCCTCTTTTGTTTAATTTTAGGCCAGATTTGTTCTTCTTTTTTCTTGAAGTCTAAATTTAGGTTACTTGAAGTATAATTTTAGGTTGCTAAATATCTTTCTTATGCTGCATTATAG
>NW_011479516.1:5056-5500 GCF_000754665.1 Bison bison bison | reverse complement strand
GTCTGAATTTTTCAATAAGGAGTTCCCCATCTGAGCCACATTCAGCCCCCGGTCTTGTTTTTGCTGACTGTATAGAGCTTCTCCATCTTTTGCAAAGAATATAATCAATCCGATTTCCATGTTGATCATCTGGTGATGTCTATGTGTAGAGTCTTCTCTTGTGTTATTGGAAGAGGGTGTTTGCTATGTCCAGTGCGTTCTCTTGGCAGAACTCTATTAGCCTTTGCCCTGCTTCATTTTGTATTCCAAGACCAGATTTGCCTGTTACTCCAGGTGTTTCTTAACTTCCTACTTTTGCATTCCAGTCCCCTATAATGAAAAGGAGATCTTTTGGGAGTGTTAGTTCTAGAAGGTCTTGTAGGTCTTCATAGAACCGTTCAACTTCAGTTTCTTCAGCATTATTGGTTGGGGCACAGACTTGGATTACCATGATATTGAATGGTT
>NW_011479516.1:0-862 GCF_000754665.1 Bison bison bison | reverse complement strand
TTTTGTTCACTGTAAGTAAATAAGAGAAAGGGCTTGTTGGGAAACAATTGTAACCTAATTAATAGCTTTGTTTATGTGTTATCTCTCCAAAGGGATTTACCCCGCTTTGGTTCATTAAGCACCATTCATGTGTCAGGCTTAGAATTCTATTTCACAAGAAGTTCTTTCAATATTAAGTTTATTAAACATGATGGAGTCATAATGACAGTTAATATAATCTTCCTTACTTTCTCTGTTGCCACAAAACAGTGGAGCAAGACAGACAAATTAGAAATGCTCTTTATCCTAAGACTCACCACTGTCTCTACAGTACAGAGTTCTTTCTGTAGTTTTTTAGAGTAGCTGGGTGCTTGTGACCTGCTTTATCTGCAGCCAACAGCCCAGCTCTTGCTTCCAGTCCCTGCACACTGCCACCTTCATATCACCCGAATCCTCCTGTTGGTGTGAACAAAGGAAGCATGTGATAATCTGCAGTTCCTCTAACAATGTTGTTGTCTGTGGTCAACACTTTCACTGTCCTCAGAAAATTCTCTGGAAATGAATGATGAAGAACCGAAAGCAGAACTGAGAAACTCATATCCCACCTCTTCTGTTTATAGGCCATCTTACGGTTTTATATTCCTTATTTCTTCATCATCTCAAACCTCTTCTTAGAATTTTTCCCACAGAAGTGAAAACCAGAAATGGTCATAACATACCCATCTGAAAAGCATAAGACAGCTCATACCTAACTAGAGTTTTACTTAGATTCTACTTTTTACCTTCGTGGAACTTTTCTTTTATAAACCTGCTACTGCTAAGTCACTTCAGTAGTGTCCGACTCTGTGTGACCCCATAGACGGCAGCCCACCAGGCTCCCCCC
>NW_011479515.1:20086-23386 GCF_000754665.1 Bison bison bison | reverse complement strand
GGAAGGACTGATGCTGAAGCTGAAACTCCAATACTTTGGCCACTTGATGCAAAGAACTGACTCACTGGAAAAGACCCTGATGCTGGGAAAGATTGGAGGCAGGAAGAGAAGGACATGGCAGAGGATGAAATGATTGGATGGCATCACCAACTTAATGGACATGAGTTTGAGTAAGCTCCGGAGTTGGTGATGGGCAGGGGGGCCTGGCATGCTTCAGTCCATGCGGTCACAAAGAGTCGGACACAACTCAGCGAATGAACTCAACTGAACAATCTGGGAAGGGGAACAAGGCAAGATATAGAAAATTTTATTATGGAGATATTATTTCAATATCATGCTACTTCATTTTTATTCTTAGTTGCATATGTGTTCAATTTTTTTCTAGTTTTTCTAGTTCACATATTTCTCTTTTTTGTCACTTTATTTTTTTAATTGAAGGATAATTGATTTAAATTGTTCTAGTTTTATTGAAGTTTTCTCCACTAGAACATATATATGAAGTAAATCCTAAAGAAAATGGAACCAGAAACAACGTGATTAATGTTTCAAATAACATAAAATACAAAGATAGCTTTAGGATAAGTAAACACACAATTTACAAAACATTACAGCATGAATTGAGAAACCAAACTTTTAGTTAACTTGATAATAAGAATAGGTTAATAGGCCCAAATTATTAGGTATAAGCTAATTACATGAGGGACACAAAATAATATCACACATAAGATTGAAAAGCAAAGAATTAAATTCAGTTTGAAAGGAGGCCAAGAGACAACAGTATCCAAAGAAAAGAAATAAAGACAAAAAATATTACAAGACAAAAAGCAATTGTTCTTCATTGATAACAATACAAATGAAAGTATAAAATCATATCAAATATGCAAATACCAAAATGCATAGAATGGAAACTCTTAAAAACAAAGAGATTGACTGTATAATTGATGCAGTTGATTTTAAGATGTAATTTTTAGAATAAGGTATTTTCAAGTAGAAAGAGATAAAACCTGTGTGTGTGTGTGTGTGTGTGTGTGTGTGTGTGAAAGTCACTTAGTCATGTCCAGCTCTTTGCAATCCCATGGACTATACTGTCCATGGAATTCCCCAGGCCAGAGTACTAGAGTGGGTAGACATTCCCTTCTACACAGTAAATCTAAACAATATAGTTCGGACTTCCCTGGTGATCTAGAGGTTAATAATCCATCTTCTAATACAGGGAACATGGTGCAATCCCTGGTCTGGGAGGATTCCATATGCATTGGGGCAACTAAGCCCCCACATCACAACTATTAGGTTGATGCAAAAGTAACAATGGTTTTGCATTGTTGAACTTTGTATTTAGATATCAGAATTTATTCTTAAATAGGTGTTGTTATTTTATACATCATTTTAATGCTCATTTCTCACTTTATTTTTTTTTTTTTTTGCTAATAACTTATTACTTGCTGTTTATTTCTTATTTATTTTAGACTAGGGAAATGAAGTTAGACAAAAAGCAAATTCAAGCGATTTTCTTCAGTTCAGTTCAGTTCAGTTCAGTCACTCAGTCATGTCAGACTCTTTGCAACCCCATGAATCACAGCAGGCCAGGCCTCCCTGTCCATCACCAACTCCCGAAGTTCACTCAAACTCATGTCCTTAGAGTCGGTGATGCCATCCAGCCATCTCATCCTCTATCATCCCCTTCTCCTCCTGCCCCCAATCCTTTCCAGCATCAGGGTCTTTTCCAGTGAGTCAACTCTTCACATGAGGTGGCCAAAGTATTAGAGTTTCAGCTTTAGCATAAGTCCTTCCAATGAATACCCAGGACTGATCTCCTTTAGGATGGACTGGTTGGATCTCCTTGCAGTCCAAGGGACTCTCAAGAGTCTTCTCCAACACCGCAGTTCAAAAGCATCAATTCTTCGGCGCTCAGCCATCTTCACAGTCCAACTCTCACATCCATACATGACCACTGAAAAAACCATAGCCTTGACTAGACAGACCTTTATTGGCAAAGTAATATCTCTTCTTTTGAATATGCCATCTATGTTGGTCATAACTTTCCTTCCAAGGAGTAAGCGTCTTTTAATTTCATGGCTGCAGTCACCATCTGCAGTGATTTTGGAGCCCCCAAAAATAAAGTCTGACACTGTTTCCACTGTTTCCCCATCTATTTCTTATTTGAGTTCAAAAATGGCTGAGGCTACTCCCAACATCAAAAACACATTTGGCTCGGGAATTGCTAACAAACATACAGGGCAATGTTGGTTCAAGAAGTTTTGCAAAGGAGACGAGAGCAGTGAAATTGAGGAGTGCAGTGGCCAGCCATCAGAAGTGGACAATCCTGGTTGAAATGATCATCAAAATTGATCCTTTTACAACTACACAAGCAGATGACAGAATACATCAACCATTCTATGGTTGTTCGGCACTTGAAGCAAATCAGAAAAGTCAAAAGGCTTGATAAGTGGGTGTCTCATGTTGTTGTTCGATTGCTAAGTCAGGTCTGATTCCTTGTGACCTCATTGACTGTAGCACACCAGGCTTCCCTGTCATTCATTATCTCCCAGAGTTTGCTCAAACTCATGTCCATTGAATCAGTAATGCCATACAACCATCTCATCATCTGTCACCCCCTTCTCCTCTTACCTTCAATCTTCCCAGCATTAGGATATTTTCCAATGAGTCACCTCTTTGCATCATGTGGCCATACTACTGGAGCTTTAGTTCAGTCCTTCAAAATCACTCAGGGATGATTTCCCTTAGGAATGACTGCTTTGATCTCCTTGCAGTTCAAAGGTCTCTCATGAATCTTATCTAGCACCACAGTTCTGAAAGTATCAATTCTTCAGTGCTAAGTCTTCTTTATGGTCCAAATATCACATCTGTACATGACTACTGAAAAAAAAAAAAATAATAGTTTTGACTACTATATGGACTTTTTTCAGCAAAGTGATGTCTCTGCTTTTTAATTCCCTGTTTAGATTTGTCATAACTTTTCTTCCAAGGAACAAGCGTTCTTTGATTTCATGGCTGTAGTCACAGTCCACAGTGGTCTTGAAGTCCAAGAAAATAAAATCTGTCACTGCTTCCCCTTTCCCCCCTTCTGTTTGCCATGAAGTAATGTGTTCGGTTTGGTTCAGTTCAGTTGTATAGTCATGTCAGACTCTTTCTGACCCCGTGGACCGCAGCACGCCAGGCCTCCCTGTCCACCAACTCCCGGAGTTTATCCAAACTCATGTCCATTGAGTTGGTGATGCCATCCAACCATCTCATCCTCCGTCGTCCCCTTCTCCTCCCACCTTCAATCTTCCCCAGCAT
>NW_011479515.1:3990-19062 GCF_000754665.1 Bison bison bison | reverse complement strand
TGCATATCTGAGGTTATTGATATTTCTCCTGGCAATCTTGATTCCAGCTTGTGTTTCTTCCAGTCCAGCGTTTCTCATTATATACTTTGCATATAAGTTAAACAAGCAGGCTGACAATATACAGCCTTGACGTACTCCTTTTCCTATTTGGAACCAGTCTGTTGTGAATGAGAACAGATGCCATATCTTAGTTTCTGAATGTTGAGTTTCAAATCACCTTTTTCACTCTCCTCTTTCACCCTCAGCAAGAACCTCTCTAGTTCCTCTTCACTTTCTGCCATTAGCATGGTATCATCTGCATATCCGTAGATACTGATATTTCTCCCAGCAATCTTGATCCCAACTTGGAATTCATCCAGCACAGCATTTCACATCATGCACTCTGTATATAAGGTAACAAGCAAGGTGACAATGCACAGCCTTGTAATACTCTTATCCCAATTTTGAATCAGTCAGTTGTTCCATGTCTGGTTTTAACTGTTTCTTCTTGAGTTGCATTCAATTTTCTCAGGGGACATGTAAGGCAGTCTGGTACTCTCATTGCTTCAAGAATATTTCACAGTTTTATGTGGGGTCAAAGGATTCAGCATAATCAGTGAAGCAGACATAGATGTTTTCCTGGAATTCTTTTGCTTTTTCTATGATCCAGTGTTGACAATTTGATCTCTGATTCCTGTGCCTCTTCAAAACCTAGCTTGTACATCTGGAAGTTCTTAGCTCACATACTGCTGAACTCTAACTTGAAGAAATTAGAGAATAACTTTGCTAGCATGTGAAATGAGTGTAATTGTATGGTAGCTGGCACATTCTTTGCCACTGCCTTTCTTTGGAATTGGAACGAAGACGAACCTTTTCCAGTTCTGTGGCCACTGCTGAGTTTTCCAAATTTGCTGACATATTGAGTAAAGCACTTTAACAGTATCATCTTTCAGGATTTTAAATACCTCAAATGGAATTCCATCACCTCCATTATCTTTGTTTGTAGTAATTCTTCCTAAAACCTACTTGACTTCATACTTCAGAATCTCTGGCTCTTGTGACTGACCTCACCATTGTGGTTATCCCAGTCATTAAGATCTATCTTATATAGTTTTTCTGTGTATATTTGCCACTTTTTCTTAATCTCTTCTGCTTCTGTTAGGTCCTTACTGTTTCTGTTCTTTGTCATTCCCATCCTAGCATGAAATATTCCCTTCATAACTCCAATTTTCTTGAAGAGAAGTATAGTCTTTCCCATTCTATTGTTTTCCTCTATTTCTCTGTATTGCTCATTTAAGAAGGCCTTATTATCTCTCCTTGTTATTCTTTGGCACTCTGTATTCAGTTACATATGTTTCCCTTTCTCTCTTACCTTTTGCTTCTCTTCTATCCTCAGTTATTTGAAGAGCCTCCTCAGACAACCTCTTTGCCTTGTTTTATTTCTTTTTCTTTAGGATGGTTTTTGGTCACTGCCTCCTGTACAAAGGGCTTCCCTGGTAGCTCAGTTGGTAAAGAATCCACCTGCAATGCAGGAGACCCCAGTTCAATTCCTAGGTCAGGAAGATCCACTGGAGAAGGGATAGGCTATCCACTCCAACATTCTTGGGCTCAGTTGGGAAAGAATCTGCCTGTAATGCAGGAGACCGAGTTGGGAAGATCCCCCAGTGAAGGGAAAGGCTAAGCACTCCAGTATTCTAGCTTGGATAATTCTATGGTCTGTATCATAGGGTTGCAAAGAGTCAGACATGGCTGAGTGACTTTCACTCCTGTACAGTGTTATGAATCTCCATCAATAGTTCTTCATGTACTCTCTTTACCAGGTCTAATTCTTTGAAAATACTTTTCACTTCCACTGTATAATCATATGAGATTTGATTTAGGTCATACCTGAATGGTCTAGTGGTTTTTCCTACTTTCTTTAAGTCTGAATTTTGCAATAAGGAGCTGATGATCTGAGCCACAGTCAGCTCCAGGTCTTGTTTTCACTGACTGTATAGTTTCTCCTTCTTCAGCTGCAAAGAATATAATCAATCTAATTTTGTTTTTTTACCATTTGGTGATGTCCATGTGTAGAGTTGTCTCTTGTGTTGTTGGGAGAGAGTGTTTTCTATGATCAATGTGTTCTATTGGTAAAACTCTGTCAGCCTTTACCCTGCTTCAGCCTGTACTCCAAGGCCAAACTTGCCTGTTACTCCAAGTATCTCTTGACTTCCTACTCTTGCATTTTTTTCCCTATGATGAAAATGCACCTTTTTTTGGTGTTAGTTCTAGAAGGTTTTGTAAGTCTTCTTAGAATGAGTCAATTTCAACTTCTTAGCCAGTGGTTGTGACATAGACTTGGATCCCGGTGATATTGACTGGTTTGCCTTGAAAACAAATTGAGATAATTCTGTCACTTTGGAGATTGCATTCAAATACTGCATTTCAGGGCTTCCCAGGTGGCACTAGTAGTAAAAAATCCACCTGCCATTGCAGGAGCTGCAGTAGACTGTGATTCAATCTCTGGGTCAGGAAGATACCCTGGAGAAGGAAATGGCTACCCACACCAGTATTCTTGTCTGAAAAATTCTATGGGTCAAGAAGCCTGGCAGGCTACAGTCCATGGGGTTTCAAAGAGTCAGACAAGACTGAGCACACATACACATTGGGTTTCAGATTCTTCTGATTGACTATGAGGGCTACTCCATTTCTTCTAAGGCATTCTTGCCCACAGTAGTAGATATCATGATTATCTGAACTAAATTCTCCTGCTCTTGTCCATTTTAGTTCACTGATTCCCAAGATGTTGACATGTAATCTTGCCATCTCCTGCTTAACCATGTCCAATTTGCCTTGATTTATGGACCTAAAATTCCAAGTTCCTATGCATTATTATTCTTTACAGCACCAGATTTTACTTTCACCACCAAACACATCCACAACTGAGAATTGTTGACTCTTTTTTGGCCAGCCACTTCATTCTTTCTGGGGCCATCAGCAGTTGCCCTCCTCTCTTTCCCGGTAGCATATTGGACACCATCTGACCTGTTTCTCTCATCTTCTGATATCATATCTTTTTGCCTTTTTGTACTGTCCATGAGGTTTTCCATGCATGAATACTGGAATGGGTTGCCATTTCCTATGACCCATCCATCTTGGGTGATCTTGCATGGTATGACACATACCTTCATTGCCTTATGCAAGCCCCTCCACCATGACAAGGTTGTGATCCATGAATAGGATGTGACACAGAAAACCAAGAATATAAAAGGAGGGAAAGACTGTCTAATAATGATGTTGGGGAAACTGGACATCTTATATGCAAAAGAGTTATACTGAACTTCTCTCTTACACCATGCACAAAAGTAAATTCAAAATGTATTAGATATTTAAATGTAAATTTTGAAACCAAAAAATTTCTAGAAAGTAACATAGGTAATGTTGTCTCTTACATTGCTCTGCAAAAGGTTTCAGATATGATTTTCTCAGGCAAGATAAAAAAAGCAAAAGCAAGTAGGACTACATCAAAATAAAAAGCTGTGTACAGTGAAGGAAACTACCAACAAAATGAAAATCCACCTACCAAATGGAAGAAGACATTTGTAAATAATATATTCAATATATATATAATATAATATTTGTATTACTTATGTATATAAAATATCTAAAATATATATTAAAAAACTCATGTAACTGAACATTATAAAACAAATAACAACTAGAAATCTCAATTAGAGATTCTGAATATAATTTTTCCAGATAAAATTTACAGATGTCCAACAAGCAAAAAATGATGTTCAGCAACACTAATCATCAAGAAGATGGGAAAAAATAAAAAAAAAAACACAATGAAATATCACCTCACTCCCATAAAAATGTCTATTACTGAAAAGATAGCAAATGACTAGCACTGGATATAATGTAGAGAAAAGGGAAACCCATGCACGGTTGACAAGAGTACATATTGGTGTAGCCATTGTGGAAAACAGGATGGAAAGTCCTTAAAAATTAAAAATAAAACTACCAAACAAATCTACTCCTGTGCATTTACCTGAAGATAGTATAAACATTAATTTTTAAAAATAGGAGGGGTGTTCCCAAGATGACAGAGGAATAGGATGGGGAAATCACTTTCTCCACCACAAATTCATCAAAAGATTACTTCAACTTCCACAAAACAACTTCTGAACACACCAGGCACCCAGAAAGGCAGCCCATTCTCTTCAAAAGGAGGTAGGACAAAATATAAAAGACAAAAATGAAACAAAAGAGTTAGGGATGGAAACCCATCCTGGGGAGGGAGTCATGCAGGAGGAGAAATTTCCAAACAGTAGGAAACCCCGTCACAGGTGGGTCTATGGGAAGTTATCTCAGAGGGCAACATAACCAGGAGAAAAATAAATAAATAAAACACAGAATACCTGCCAAACTGCAACTGCCAGTGGAGAAGTAGTCCAGATGCTCCTGTCAGCCACCAGCAAGTGGGGGCTGGACAGGAAGTCATGGGCTGCATAATCAGTGCTTAGGGTAAGGACCAGGCCTGAGTGCTCTAGGACAATCAGAGGGAGCTAATGTGAGATAGCAACCCAAACTGGGATCACCAGAGAGAAAAAAAGAGAGAGAGAACTTTTCTGTGAAAGGCTCTAATGGAAGCCTGACCCACTCACAGAACAAAGGATTGAATGAATACCAAAAGAGAGCTAGTGGGTTGCATATAGGCCCCTCCCCTGCACTGGAGGCAGAGAGGCAGGCTTGCGACAGCCAAAGGCAGAAGGCAAGGTGCTGCTGCAATCTCATCCTCCACCAAAATGTGAGAAGGTTCCCAATTGCTAACCACGTCTTCCTGGGATCCTGTATGGTTGACATCCACTAGGAGGGTCGCAGCCTGAGATCAGCTCCCGAGAGGAGATACACAGCATACTTGAGATGGTGCTCTCACAGTGCACTGGGAAACCAAGTGGCCTGACCAGGGACAGTCACTTGGCCCTCCTGGGACAGTGTACTTGCCAAGCACCCAGTCATCTGGGCTTCTTGAACCTGGGAAAAGCACAAAACCCACAGCCCTACCAGGTCTGTGCCCTTGTGGAGTACCTGAGAACCTGAGCAGTTTAGACCTGGGAAGTGCACTAAGCTCGGGGCCCACTTTGGACAGAGTCCCTGCAGAGCACCTTGGAGCCTGAGCAGTGTAGACCCAAGAAGCACACACCACTTTGAATTGGGGCAAACCCAGTGTGGTCCATACACTGTGAGGATTCCCCACACATGCCAGTGATATCTGTTTGCAGTGTCCCTCCCTCCCCACAACACAACTGAACAAGTGAGCCTAAATAAGTAACCATCTTTGCCCCCTTGTGTCAGGGTGGAAATTAAACATGGAAGAGACTTGCAAACAGAGTAAGCCAAAACAAACAAAGAAGAGGGAACCGCTCTGGAAGTGACAGGTTCAATAGATTAAAACCCTGTAGTTAACACTGACTATGCATTTGAGGGGACCTATAGACCTTGAGAACATGTACAAGCTGGAACAAGGAACTATCTGAAATTGAACTGACCCACACTGCCCACAACAGCTCCAGAGAAATTCCTAGATATATTTTTACTATGATCACTTTTCATTTTTTTAAGTTCTTTATTACTCCTTTAATTTTCATTTTTAAAACCTACTAAGGGCTAAAGATTCACTCAGTCGTGTCTGACTCTTTGTGACCCCATGGACTCTAGCCCACCAGGCTCCTCCGTCCATAGGATTCTCCAGGCAAGAGTACTGGAGTGGGTTGCCATTTCCTTCTCCAGCTATTAAAACCTACTATTAAACCAACTATTAAAACCTACTATTACCTTGCCAAAAAAATACCCTATTTTTAAAGAAAATTTCATATATTATATATATTTTTTATAATTTTTGTGATTGATTTTGTTTTGTATTTTTTATACTGTATTTTTGAGAGTCTAACCTCTACTCTAGATTTTTAATCATTGCTTTTTGGTATTTGTTATCAATTTTGTACCTGTAAGAATCTAATCTTCAGTATTCGCTTTCACTTAGGGATGTGATTATTGGCTTAATTGCTCTCTCCTTTTTGACTCTTCCTTTTGTCCCTGAGGTCACCACTATCTCCTCTCTCCCCCTTCTATTTTCTTCTTAACTCTGTGAATCTCTCTGGGTGTTCTGGGCTGTGGAGAACACTTAGGAAACTGATTACTGGCTAGCTTGGTCTCTCCCCTTTTGACTCCCCCTTTTCTTCTCCTGGTCACCTCTATCTCCTTCCTCCCTCTTCTCTTCTCCATGTAACTCTGTGAACCTCTCTGCGTGTCCCTTGTTGTGGAGAATTGTTTCACCATTAACCTGGATGTTTTATCATCTTTGCTATATGGATGGAGAAGTCTTAAGGCTACTGTAAAAGAATGACTGAAAGCCAGAGGCAGGAGGCTTAACTGCAAAACTTATGAACATCAGAGAACTCCTGAGTCCATGGAACACTAACAGACAAGAGGTCAGCCCAAAACCTCTATACCTACACTGAAACCAAGCTCCACTCAAGAGCCAACAAGTTCTAGAGCAAGACATATCATGCTAATTCTCCAGCAAGCAGGAACACAGCCCTGAACATTAAAAGACAGGCTACCCAAAGCCATGCCAAACACATAGACATCCCCAAACTCACTACTGGACACTTCATTGTTCTTAAGAGAGGAGAGATCCCGCTCCATCAACCAAAACACACAATGCAAGCTCCCCTAATCAGGAAATCTTGATAAACCACTAGTCTAACCCCACTTAGAGGGAGCAAGCTCCACAATAAAGAGGAACCACAAACTTCCAGCCTACAGAAAGGGCACCCCAAGCACAACAATCTAAACAAACAAAAAGGCAGAGAAATATTCAGCAGGTAAAGTAACATGATAAATGCCCACCATACCAAACAAAAGAGGAGGAGATAGGGAATCTACTTGAAAAAGAATTCAGAATAATGATAATAAAGAAGATCCAAAATCTTGAAAACAAAACGGAGTTACAGATAAACAGACTAGAGACAAGGATTGAGAAGATGCAAGAAATGTTTAACAAGGACCTAGAAGAAATAAAGAAGAGTCAGTCAATAATGAACAATGCAATAACTGAGATCAAAAGCACTCTGGAGGGAAGCATCAGTAGAATAACTGAAGCAGAAGATAGGATAAGTGGAGTGAAAGATAGAATGGTGGAAATAAATGAAGCAGAGAGGAAAAAATTATTAAAAGAAATGAGGACAAACTCAGAGACCTCTGGGACAATGTTAAACACCCTAACATTCAAATCATAGGAGTCCCAGAAGAAGACAAAAAGAAAGGCCATGAGAAAATACCTGAAGAGATAATAGTTGAAAACTTCCCTAAAATGGGGAAAGAAATAGCCACCCAAGTCCAAGAAACCCAGAGAGTCCCAAACAAGATAAATCCAAGGCTAAACACCCCAAGACACATAGTCAACAAACTAACGAACATCAGTCACAAGGGGAAAATATTAAAAGCAGCAAGGGAAAAGCAGCAAATAACACACAAGGGGCTCCCCATAAGGATAACAGCTGATCTTTCAATAGAAACTCTTCAGGACAGAAGGGAATGGAAGGACATACTTAAAATGGTGAAAGAGAAAAACCTACAACCAAGATTACTATACCCAGCAATGATTTCATTCAAATATGAAGGAGAAATTAAAAAACTTTACAGACAAGCAAAAGCTGTGAGAATTCAGCACCACCAAACCAGCTCTTCAACACATGCTAAAGGATCTTTGCTAGAAAGGAAACACTGGAAAGGTTTATAAACTCGAACCCAAAATAACAAAGTTAATGGCAATGGGATCATACTTATCAATAATTACCTTAAATATAAATGGGTTGAATACCCCAAACAAAAGACAAACATTGGCTGAATGGATACAAAATAAGATGCCTATATATACCGTCTACAAGAGGCCCACTTCAAACAAAAGGACACATACAGATTGAAAGTGAAGGTCTGGAAAAAGATATTTCATGAAAGAAAGCAGGGGTGGTGGTGGTGGTGGTTTAGTCACTCAGTCATGTCCGACTCTTTGCAGCCCCATGGACTGTAGCTCATCAGGCTCCTCTGTCTATGGGATTCTCCAGGCAAGAAAACTGGAGTGGGTTGCCATTTCCTTCTCCGCATAATAGTAGTAGTAGTGTAGTGCTAGTCACTTAGTTGTGTCCAACTCTTTGCGATCCCTGGACTGTGGCTGACCAGGCTCCTTTGTCCATGGGACTCTCCAGGCAAGAATACTGGAGTGGATTGCCATTCCCTTCTCCAAAATCAGGAGTAGCAATACGCATATCAGATAAAATAGACTTTGAAATAAAGGCCGTGAAAAGAAACAAACAAACTACATAATGATCAAAGGATCAATCCAAGAAGATATAACTATAAATATATATGCACCCAACATAGAATCACTTTCAATAAGTAAGGCAAATGCTAACAAGTATGAAAGGGGAAATTAACAGTAACACAATAATAGTGGGAGACTTTAATACCCCACTCACACCTATGGATAGATCAATCGAACAGAAAATTAGCAAGGAAGCACAAATGTTAAATGGTACAATGGACTAGTACATTTCACCCTGAAACAATGAATTTCACCTTTTTCTCAAGTTCACATGGAACATTCTCTAGGATAGATCACATATTGTGCCATAAATCTAGCTTTGGTAAATAAAAAAAAAAATTTTTTTGAAATCATTTCAAGCACCTTTTCTGATCACAATGTGGTAAGATTAAATGTTAACTACAGGAAAAAAAAAAACTATTAAAATACAAACATATGAAGGCTAAACAACATGCTTCTGAATAACCAATAAATCAAGGAAGAAAACAAAAAGGAAATCAAAATATTCATTGAACCAAATGAAAATTAAAACATGACAACTCAAATCCTATGGGATTCAGTAAAACCAGTGCTAAGGGGAAGGTTCACAGCAATACAAGCTTGTCTTAAGAAACAAGAGAAAAATCAAATAAATAACCTAACTGTAAACCTAAAGCAACTAGAAAAATAAGAAATTAAGAACCCCAGGGTTAGTAGAAGGAAAGAAATCATAAAAATCAGAGCAGAAATAAGTGAAAAAGAAACAAAGGAGATCATAGCAAAAAATAAAGAAAACTAAAAGTTGCTTCTTTGAGAAGATAAATAAAATAGACAAACCAGTAGACTCATCAAGAAAAAAGGGAGAAGAATCAAATCAACAAAATTAGAAATGAAAATGGAGAAATCACAAAAGACAACACAGAAAAAAAGGGGGGGGATCATAAAAGACTACTATCAGCAACTATATGCTAATAAAATGGACAACTTGGAAGAAATGAACATATTCTTAGAAAAGTATAACCTCCAAAACTGAACCAGAAGAAATAGAAAATCTTAACAGACACATTACAAGCATGGAAATCAAAACTGTAATCAAAATTTTTCCAACAGACAAAAACCAGGGACCAGACGGCTTCACAGCTGAATTCTACCTAAAATTTGGACAAGAGCTAACACCTATCCTACCGAATCTCTTCCAGAAAATTGCAGAGGAAGGTAAACTCCCAAACTCAGTCTATGAGGCCACTCTTACCCTAATACCAAAACCAGAAAAAGATGTCACAAAAGAAAATGACAGGCCAGTTTCACTGATGAACATAGGTGCAAAAATCCTTAAAAAAATTCAAGCAAGGAGAATCCAACAACATATTTAAAAGATCATACATCATGACCAAGTGGACAGCAAGGATTCTTCAAAATTCACAATCAATCAATGTGATATGCCACATTAACAAATTGAAAGATAAAACCATATGATTATCTCAATAGATTCAGAGAAAGCCTTTGACAAAATTCAACACCCATTTATGATGAAAACTCTCCAGAAAGCAGGCATAGAAGTAACATACCTCAATATAATAAAAGCCATATATGACAAACCCACAGCAAACATTATCCTAAATGGTGAAAAATTGAAAGCATTTCCCCTGAAGTTAGGAATAAGACAAGGGTGCCCACTCTCACCACTACTATTTCAACATAGTTTTGGAAGATTTAGCCACAGCATTCAGAGAGGGAAAAGAAGTAAAAGGAATCTAGATTGGAAAAGAAGAAGTAAAGCTCTCACTGTTTGCAAATGACATGATAATCTACATAGAATACACTAAAGACACCATCAGAAAATTACTAGAGCTAATCAAGGAATATAGTAAAGTCACAGGATATAAAATTAATACACAGAAATCCCTTGGATTCCTATACACTAACAATGAGAAAACAGAAAGATAAAGAAAGGAAACAATCCCATTCACCATTGTGGCAAAAAGAGTAAAATATTTAGAGATAAATCTACTTAAAGAAACAAAAGACTTGTATATAGAAAACTATAAAACACTGATGAAATAAATCAAAGATGACACAAATAAATGGAGAAATATACCATGTTCATGGATTGGAAGATTAATATAGTGAAAATGAGTATACTACAAAGTATTCTATAGATTCTATCACAGAACTAGAACAAATAATCTCACAATTTGTATTGAAACACACACACACACAAAACTCGAATAGCCAAAGCAATCTTGAGAAAGAAGAATGGAACCGGAGGAATACAACCTGCCTGGCTTAAGACTATACTACAAAGTCACAGTCATCAAGACAGTACAGTACTGGCACAAAGACAGAAATATGGACTCAGTTCAGTTCAGTCACTCAGTCGTGTCCAACTCTTTGCAACCCCATGAACTGCAGCACGCCAGGCCTGCCTGTCCATCACCAACTCCTGGACCCTACTCAAACTCACATGCATTAAGTCGGTGATGCCATCCAACCATCTCATCCTCTGTCATCCCCTTCTCCTCCTTCCCTAAATCTTTCCCAGCATGAGGGTCTCTTCAAATGAGTCAGCACTTCGCATCAGGTGGCCAAGGTATTGGAGTTTCAGCTTCAACATCAGACCTTCCAATGAACACCCAGGACTAATCTTCTTTAGGATAGACTGGCTGGATCTCTGTGCAGTCCAAGGGACTCTCAAGAGTCTTCTCCAACACCACATTTCAAAAGCATCAATTCTTTGGCACTAAGATTTCTTTATAGTCCAACTCTGACATCCATACACGGCTACTGGAAAAACCATAGCCTTGACTAGACAGATCTTTGTTGGTAAAGTAATGTCTCTGCTTTTTAATATGCTGTCTATGTTGGTCATAACTTTCCTTCCAAGGAATAAGCCTCTTTTAATTTAATGACTGCAATCTCCAACTGAAGTTATTTTGGAGCCAAAAAAATAAAGTCAGCCTCTGTTTCCACTGTTTCCCCATCTATTTGCCATGAAGTGATGGGACCGGATGCCATGACCTTAGTTTTATGAATGTTGAGCTTTAAGCCAACTCTTTCATTCTCCTCTTTCACTTTCCTCAACAGGCTCTTTAGTTCTTCTTCACTTTCTGCCATAAAGGTGGTGTCATCAGCATATCTGAGATTATTGATATTTCTCCCGACAATCTTGATTCCAGCTTGTGCTTCTTCCAGCCCAATGTTTCTCATGATGTACTCTGCATAGAAGTTAAATAAGCAAGGTGACAATATACAGCCTTGACATACTCCTTTTCCTATTTGGAACCAGTAAGTTGTTTAGTGTTCAATTCTAACTGTTGCTTCCTGACCTGCCTATAGGTTTCTCAAGAGGCAGGTCAGGTGGTCTGGTATTCCCATCTCTTTCAGAATTTTCCACAGTTTATTGTGATCCACACAGTCAAAGGCTTTGGCATAGTCAATAAAGCAGAAATTGATGTCTTTCTGGAACTCTCTTGCTTTTTCAATGATCCAGCGGAAGTTGGCAATTTGACCTCTGGTTCCTCTGCCTTTTCTAAAACCAGCTTGAACATCTGGAAGTTCTTGATTCATGTATTGATGAAGCCTGTCTTGGAGAATTTTGAGCATTACTTTACTGGCATGTGAGATGAGAACAATTGTGCGGTACTTTGAGCATTCTTTGGCATTGCCTTTCTTTGACAGTGGAATGAAAACTTTTCCTGTCCTGTGGCCACCGCTGAGTTTTCCAAATTTGCTGACATATTCAGTGCAGCACTTTCACAGCAACATCTTTCAGGATTTGAAATAGCTCCACTGGAATTCCATTATCTCCACTAGCTTTGTTCATAGTGATGCTTCCTAAGGCCCACTTGACTTCACATTCCACGATGCCTGGCTCTAGGTGAGTGATCATTCCACTGTGATTATCTGGGTCATTGAGATCTTTTTTGTATAGTTCTTCTCTGTATTCTTGCCACTTCTTAATATCTTATCATTCTATTAAGTCCATACAATTCCTGTCCTTTATTGAGCCCATCATTGCATGAAATATTCCCTTGTTATCTCTAATTTTCTTGAAGAGATCTCTAGTCTTTTCCCTTCTATTGTTTTCCTCTATTTCTTTGCATTGCTCACTGAGGAAGACTTTCTTCTCTTCCCTTGCTATTTGTTGGAATTCTGCATTCAAACGGATCTATCTTTCCTTTTCTCCTTTGCTTTTTACTTCTCTTCTTTTCACAGCTATTTGTAAGGCCTCCTCAGACAGCCATTTTGCTTTTTTTCCATTTCTTTTTCTTGGGGTTGGTCTTGATCCTTGTTTCCTGTACAATGTCATGAATCTCCATCCATAGTTCATCAGGCACTATGTCTATCAGATCTAGTCCCTTAAATCTATTTCTCACTTCCACTGTATAATCATAATGGATTTGATTTAGGTCATACCTGAATTGTTTAGTGGTTTTCCCTACTTTCTTCAATTTAAGTCTGAATTTGGCAATAAGGAGTTCATGAACTGAGCCACAGAAATATAGATTAATTGAATAAAATAGAAAGCCCAGAGATAAATCAGTGCACCTATCTTTGACAAAGGAGGCAAAGATATACAATGGAGAAAAGATGATCCCCTTATAACAAGAGGTGCTGGGAAAACTGGTAAGCCACCTGTTAAAGAATGAAACTAGAACACTTTTTAACACCATACACAAAAATAAACTCAAAATCGATTAAAGATCTAAATGTAAGACCAGAAATTATACAACTCCTAGAGGAAAACATAGGCAAAACTCTCTCTGACATAAATCACAGCAGGATCCTCTATTACCCACCTCCCAGAGTAATGGAAATATAAGCAAAAATAAAGAAATGGGACCTAATTAAACTTAAAAACTGTTGTGCAATGAAGGAAACTATAAGCAAGGTGAAAAGACAGCCTTCAGAATGGGAGAAGATAGACGAAGCAAATGAAGCAACTGACAAAGTGTTAATCTCAAAAATATACAAGCAGCTTATGCAGCTCAATACCAGAAAATAAACAACCCAATCAAAAAATGGCCCAAAAAACTAAACAGACATTTCTCCAAAGACATAGATGGCTAACAAACACATGAAAAGATGCTTAACGTTACTGTTTATCAGAGAAATGCAAATCAAACCCATAGTGAGGTACCTTCTCATGCCAGTCAGAATGGCTACTATCAAAAAAACTACAAACAGTAAATGCTGGAGAGGGTGTGGAGAAAAGGGAACCTTTTACATTGTTGGTGGGAATGCAAACTAGTACAGCCACTGTGGAGAACAGTGTGGAGATCCGTTAAAAAGCTGGAAATAGAACTGCCATATGACCCAGGAATCCCACTGCTGGTCATACACACATAGGAAACCAGAACTGAAGGAGACACGTGTACCCCCAATGTTCATCACAGCACTGTTTGCAATAGCCAAGACATGGAAGCAACCTAGATGTCCATTGGCAGATGAATGGATAACAAACTGTGGTACATATACACAATAGAATATTACTCAGCTATTAAAAAGAATGAATTTGAATCAGTTCTAATGAGTGGATAAAACTGGAGCCTATTATATACAGCGAAGTAAGTCAGAAAGAAAAACACCAATACAGTATATTAATGCATGTATATAAAATTTAGAAAGATGGTAACAACAACCCTATATGGAGACAGCAAAAGAGACACAGATGTAAAGAACAGACTTTTGGACTCTGTGGGAGAAGGCAAGGGTGGGATGATTTGAGAGAATACCATTAAAACATGTATATCTTTCACATATTGTCCAAGCTGAATGCACAAAACAGGGCACTCAAAGCCGGTGCACTGGGACAACCCAGAGGGATGGTATGGGGAGGGAAGTGGGAGGGAGGTTCAGGATGGGGACACATGTTATACCCATGGCTGATTCATGTCAATGTATGGCAAAAAACCACCACAATATTGTAAAGCAATTAGCCTCCAATTAGTACAAATATATGGCAAAACCAATACAATATTGTAAAGTTAAAGAAAAAAAAACAGAAAAAAATAAATAAAATAAAACAATTTTTAACTACAATTTCAACTTTTGTAATGGATGTTAAGTTGTTCAGGTTATTGTTTCTTTTTGAGTAAAATCCAATAGCTTGTTCTTCTAATAAATTTATATCTTTCATCTAGAAAAAAAAAAAGATATATGCACCCTTATGTTCACTGCATAAGGACTTCCTTGGTGGCTCAGACGGTAAAGCATCTGTCTAGAATGCGGGAGACCCGAGTTTGATCCCTGGGTTGGGAAGATCCCCTGGAGAAGGAAATGGCAATCCACTCCAGTACTATTGCCTGGAAAATCCCATGGACAGAGGAGCCTGGTAGGCTACAGTCCATAGGGTCGCAAACAGTTGGACATGACTGAGAGACTTCACTTTCACTTTCACTTTATGTTCAATGCAGCATTATCTGCAATAACCAAGATATGGAAACAACCATAATGTCCATGAACAGATGAATAAATTAAAAGGTTGTGGTATATATATATGCTATGCTATGCTAAGTCACTTCAGTCGTGTCCGACTCTGTGCGACCCCATAGACGGCAGCCCACCAGGCTCCCCTGTCCCTGGGATTCTCCAGGCAAGAACACTGGAGTGGGTTGCCATTTCCTTCTCCAATGCATGAAAGTGAAAAGAGAAAGTGAAGTCGTTCAGTCGTGTCCGACTCTTAGCGACCCCATGGGCTGCAGCCCACCAGGCTCCCCTGTCCCTGGGATTCTCCAGGCACTGTC
>NW_011479515.1:0-2980 GCF_000754665.1 Bison bison bison | reverse complement strand
TGTGTGGGGGGGGGGTTGGGAGGATGTTTGTGTATGAAAGAGAAAGCATGATATTGAGTGAAGCAAAGTCGCTCAGTCGTGTCCGACTATTTGCGACCCCATGGACTGTAGCCCACCAGGCTCCTCCATCCAGGGGATTCTGCAGACAAGAATACTGGAGTGGGTTGCCATGTCCTTCTCCAGGGGATCTTCCCGACCCAGGAATCGAACCCAGTTCTCCCGCATTGCAGGCAGACGCTTTAACCTCTGAGCCACCAGGGAAGCCCTGATGATATCTAGAGAAAATTTTAAATTAACCGGAAAAACAGTGCATTCATTCATGTTTTCTCACAAAATGGCAGCAAGTTTATTTCAAAAACACTGTTTGGTTTCAATGACAAGAATCATCTAATAATATTTCTAATATTCAAAAATAAATTTTGAATATATTTCAAATATAGTCTTAAAATGATATATCTGATACAAAATATCTAATGCTTCTGTCCATTTTAATTTAGAGAGACACATTTTAAATTACACTAATTTTACTTTTACCCTGTGTAAAAAGAACATCTTCCTCTTCTAAGGTTTATGATAATGATTGTTTTCTCAATTCACAATGAATTTTATATTCAATTTTAATATCAATTTTGCCTGGAATGCTCATGGAGTGGAAAAAATTTGATAAATTTGACAAATTGCTTCTTACCACTTCTGTATTGTTTTTGTACTGTTTATTTATTAAATTATATGTACATTTGTGGATTTTTTTTGTGCAATTTTAAGAATTTCTGAAGCATAATCTTTTCTCAGAAGATTTCCTCACTCCCATAAGAACTATTGTTTCCCTACAATGCTAGGTGATATGTAACACATCAAAATTATATATCTATTTTTCTATTATGGACATAATATAGATAAATCAATTCAAATAAAACATTTTATAAATAACTAATAAGTGTAAAGCCTTATTTGGACATGGCAGAAACTTCTGATCTCAGGGCCAATGTTCAGTAGAAGTTCCTGGTCCAGATACTATTAACTTACTTTCTTCCCTTTCATCCCTACCTTCCTTTCTTTCTCCCTCCCTTCCTTCCTCCTTCCATCCCTAAGTTCCTTTTTCTCTCTTCTTTTTATCTTTTTTTTTTGAAAATATAAGCCTATAAATAGGGCAAGCACTTCTGGGGAATTTTTTATTTCTGCTTCAAAATATAAAACAAATTTTAAAGCTATTTGTCATGGTGGTCTCAGTACAACCTTACTGGAGGAGATATTCTTAGTTCCACTTAACAATTGAGTAAATGAGACCCAAAGAGAGAAGTAACATTAAGAACACTTACACAGCAAATAGTACCAAGGGAATAACAAGCAAATATAAAGGGAACATTTAATGCAAAGATGGGCACAATAAGGGACAGAAATGCTATGGACCTAAAAGAAGCAGAAGATATTAAGAAGAGGTGGCAAGAATACACAGAAGAACTATACGAAAAAGATCTCAATGACTCGGACAACCATGATAGTGTGGCTATCACGGAGAGCCAGAAATCCTGGAGTGCGAAGTCAAGTGGGCCTCAGGAAGCATCACTATGAACAAAGCTAGAGGAGGTGATGCAATTCCAGCTGTTTCAAATCCTAAAAGATGATGCTGTGAAAGTGCTGTACTTAATATGCCAGCAAATTTGGAAAACTCAGCAGTGGCCACAGGACTGGAAAAGGTCAGTTTTCATTCCAATTGCAACAATGCCAAAGAATGCTCAGATTACCACACAGTTGCATTCATTACACACACTAGCAAAGTAATGCTCAAAATTCTCCAAGTGAGTCTTTAAAAGTATGTGAACCAAGAATTTCTAGATGTTCAAGCTGCAGTTAGAAAAGACAGAAGAACCAGAGATTAAATTGCCAACATCGACTGGATCATCAAAAAAACAAGAGACTTCCATAAAAGCATCTACTTCTGCTTCATTGACTATGCCAAAGTCTTTGACTGTGTGGATCACCACAAACTGTGGAAAATTCTGAAAGAGATGGGAATACCAGACCACCTTATCTGCCTCTTGAAAAACCTGTTTGTATGTCAAGAAGCAACAGCTAGAACCACACCTGGAACAATGAATTGGATCCAAATTGGAAAAAGAGTATGCCAAGGCTGTATATTGTCACCCTGCTTATTTAACTTATATGCAGTGTACATTATATGGAATGCCAGGCTGGATGAAGCACAAGCCAGAATCATGATTGTCAGGGGAAATATCAATAACCTCAGATATGCAGATGACACCACCCTTATGGCAAAAAGTGAAGAAGAACTAAAGAGACTCTTGTTGCAAGCAAAGAGAAGAGTGGAAAAACTGGCTAAAACTCAACATTCAGAAAATTAAGGTCATGGCATCTGGTCCCATCACTTCATGGCAAATAGATGGGGAAACAGTGGAAACAGTGACAGCTTTATTTTTGGTGGCTCCAAGATCACTGCGGATGGTGATTGCAGCCATGAAATTAAAAGACGCTTACTCCTTGGAAGAAAAACTATGACCAACCTGGACAGAGTATTAAAAAGCAGAGACATTACTTTGCCAACAAATGTCCATCTAGTCAAAGCTATGATTTTTCCAGTAGTCATGTATGGATGTGAGAGTTGGACCATAAAGAAAGCTGAAAACTGAAAAATTGATACTTTTGAGCTGTGTTGTTGGAGAAGACTCTTGAGAGTCCCTTTGACTGCAAGGAGATCATACCGGTCAATCCTAAAGGAAATCAGTCCTAAATATTCATTGGAAGGACTGATGCTTTGGCCACCTGATGAGAAGAACTGACTGAATGGAAAAGACCCTGATACTGGGGAAAGATTGAAGGCAGGAGGAGAAGGGAATGACAGAGGATGAGATGGCTGGATGTCATCACCAAGTGGATGGACGTGAGTTTGAGAAAGCTCAGGGGTTTGGTGTTGGACAGGGAAGCCTTGCATGCTGCAGCAAAAAAAAAAAAAAAAAAAAAA
>NW_011479514.1:4078-4962 GCF_000754665.1 Bison bison bison | reverse complement strand
AATACTTTGGCCACCTGATGCGAAGAGCCGACTCACTGGAAAAGACCCTGATGCTGGGAAGAACTGAGGGCAGGAGGGAAGGGGTGACAGAGGATGAGACGGTTGGCTGGCATCACCGACTCCATGGACGTGAGTTTGAGCAGATAGTGAAGGACAGGCAGGTCTGGCACGCTGCAGTCCACGGGTCACAAACAGCTGGACACGACTGAGCGACTGAACAGTAACAGCAGCAAAGAATACGCGTGAATCAATCAGAAAAACAGGCCCTCTGGACACGCCACAGAAAAAGACACCAAACTGCCAATCAGCACACGAAGAGACAGCGTGGCTGAATTCACGGTCAAGAGATGCCACTACGCACCAACCAGAATGGCTGAAAGCTCAGCCAAGATGCGCGGTGGCTAGAGCCTTAATCCACTGTGGGATGGGGAGCAGAAGTCAGTGTAGCCTGTCTAGAAAAGCCGTGGGCATTTCTTATGCATTTAGGTGCCTACACGCCCTGTGACACAGCTCTGCCGTGCTTGGGCTTTTGTCTAAAGGGAAATGAAAACACATCTTTGGAGAGACTTCGTTCCTAATCTAGAAACCACCAGTTCAGTTCAGTTGCTCAGTCGTGTCCAACCCTCTGCGACCCCATGGACCTCAGCACGCCAGACTTCCCTGCCCCTCATCAACTCCTGGAGCTTGCTCAAACTCATGTCCATCAAGTCGGTGATGCCATCCAACCATCTCATCCTCTGTCGTCCCCTTCTCCACCTGCCTTCAATCTTTCCCCAGCATCCAGGGTCTTTTCCAATGAGTCACTTTTTCTCTTCCAGGTACGCCAAAGTATTGAAGTTTCAGCTTCAGCATCAGTCCTTCCAACGAATATTCAGGACTGATTT
>NW_011479514.1:0-603 GCF_000754665.1 Bison bison bison | reverse complement strand
AGGCTCTGAGCAATCACATGTGGCCGGAAAAACCTAATTCAGGCAGGCTAGAGGACTTCCAAGGGAGTTTGTAGGTTTGAAACACTGTCACACCCAGGAATTATTAACTGGAGCTGTAAGTTAATCTTTTTTTCAGAGAGAGGTAGTGGGGGACAGCCCCCCGTAAAGTCAGAGGTGTAGGTGAGAGCACAAAGCAGAAAGTAGGCAGACTCTGGTTTTGGGGGTAGATGCTCGAGAATTTCCAGGGGAACTCCTGAGGCTCGATCCGGCCTTTGCGTATGCCAAGCCTCCTTCCTCGTGACCTTTGCCGGGGCGGAGCTCGCTCCCCGCATCTCCCTTAAAAAAAGGCATCATCTGATGTCTATCTCCGTGGGTATCACGTTTTGTTTGCACATTCTATTTGCCCCTCGGGTTATTTGAGGAGTTTTATCATTGTTGTAAATTCATTAGCAGTTACTTCTTATGTGATTTTTTAAAATCTTTATTGATAATAATGTGCGACATTCCTACATTCAGTCCTGAACATCTCCCATCCTGAAGCCTTCTCTTTCTTGGGCTTCCGCCTGCTCTCAGCCTGCACCCGCGGGCTGGGGCAGAGCCGCC
>NW_011479513.1:8180-9965 GCF_000754665.1 Bison bison bison | reverse complement strand
TAGCCTAAAGGCCAGTACTTTGGCCACCTGATGCAAAGAAAGAGCCAACTCATTGGAAAATACCCTGATGCTGGGAAAGACTGAAGGCAGGACAAGGGGGCGACAGAGGATGAGATGGTAGGATGGCATCACCAACTCAATGGACATGAGTTTGAGCAAACTCTGGGAATAGTGAAGGGCAGGGAAACCTGGCATGCTGCAGTCCATGGGGTCGCAGGGTCAGACACAACTGAGTGATTGAAATGAACTGAAAGAGAATATACTTTCTCAGTTGAAGGGAAAAAAAAACCTAGCAGGAATACCCTTCATAATGGATGATTTAGAGGCAACCCATGCATGTGTACTCATTTGCTTCAGTTGTGTACTACTCTTTGCAACCCTGTGGACTGTACCCCACCAGGCTCCTCTGTCCTTGGGATTCTCCAGGCAAGAATACTGGAATGGGTTGCCATGCCCTCCTCCAGGGGATACTCCCATCCCAAGGATCGAACCAGTGTCTAGTACGTCTCCTGCAAAGGTGGGTTCTTTACCACTCACTATGCCACGTGGGAGGCAATCCAACAGACCACATTACTGAATTTTTATGGGAGAATCTTGTCAGGAAACACCCCTACACACACACTTAACTTTCTAAATCTAGAAACAGTTGTTTTTATAATCTAGGTCCAACAAATGCAAATGGCTTTCTTTCAGCAACAACAGTTGGTACATTATGACCTAAAATACCAAACATCTGGACAGAAGACCCCCTCCGCTCTAAGATGGATTGCCTTATCTTGAGGTCCCACAGTGAGGCAATGAACTTCAAATTGGGGTATGGAGGAATGAGTCGTTGGAGGATTTCCAACCTTCCTTTTCCTCTCATTGGTTTACCTAAAGACCAACCTAATGCTTCAGGCCTGCCCCTTCTCCACTTCCCCTTTTACCATTACCCTTTTCCCACATAAGCAAAAAAGCTATTCAGCTCACCCATCATGAATGCAGGACAGTACAAAAGGCAAAACATGCATGTTGTAACAATTCTTGGGCTGTCAGGTGCAACTTTTTTTCATAAAACTGGAGGACTATTAACTAAAATTGTCAGTTAATAAAATTGGAATAGAATTTGCAAATCCAAGACTTAATTCATCCACAGAAACCAGAAACTAATTTGGAAGGAAACACCTCCATCTCCAGTTACCAAAATGCATAGCTTTTTTGCTTCACCTCCAGTTTTGCTGCACAAGAATGAGGAATACAAAAGCATACAGAGGATTCCAACTGTTAGGCATTTTACAACGTGAATAGGTCATTCCCCATAGATTCCACTGATTAAAATAACTTTTTTATCTACTTTAAAATTTGAGGAAGTTTAGGTGGGATGAGAGTAAGTCTAATACATATAAGGGCTTCCCTGGTGGTGCAGTGGTAACGAATCCACCTGCCAAGCAGGAGACTGGGATTCAATCCCTGGGTTGGAAAGATTCCCTGGGGAAGGAAATGGCAACCCATTCCAGTTTTCTTGCCTGGAGAATCCCATGGACAAGAGAGGAGCCTGGCAGGCTACTTAGTAGTAAACATGTGAGACAAATTATGTCATGCCTGGTGAACCCCATATTCAATATGGACATAATTGGTACTAATCTTGTCCTATGAGCAAAGTTTCAGGTCTCTACTTATATTCCATGATAACCAGTAACAGCTTTTTAACAATAAGTGCTGAAAGTACCAAACCCATCACAGCATCTGATGTGAGTTCAACCAGTCAGATTGAACTCCTAATGAGTCAAGAATCCAAAACCATCA
>NW_011479513.1:3982-5319 GCF_000754665.1 Bison bison bison | reverse complement strand
TTTTCCGGAAAATCGGCTTAGTCTGCCCACCATAGCCACTCTGTTTCCTGTCATAACGCCGCTTTCCTGGGAGAATGCAAGGTATTTGTCAGGGTTTATCAAACATAACCAATCAGAACAGACATGTGAAAAAGTCTTCTCATCGATTGTATCTTGGACTTTCCAGCAGAAATATCAATGCCCAAATGAGAAAGGGAAGGGAGACTGGGCTCGCGTATTCTATTACTACACAAATACCGCATTAAAACCAAATTACGTACAAACCATCTTACCCTGGGCATACAGAGAATCCTTGCCCTTCTTGTACTGTGTCACTTTGTGGGGCTGGTGCTTCCCACACTTCTTACAGAAAGTCCGGCGGGTTTTTGGAACGTTCACCTAGTAAATAAACCGTTGAGAACATACAGTGATATCAGACCACCGGCACAAAGCCCAACCCGACCCAGCTGAAGCTACGGCATCCCACGAGGACTTTCAAACTCCTCGCCAACATACAACATATATACAACATACAACAATATAGCGGCCTCTGCCGAGTCCCAAACTAAAACAAAAACATATTCCCTTTACCGCTGCCTAAGTCTACCCCTTAGATCTCATCACTTCCAATTCCTGGCCCCGAAGCTCAGTCCCTTTGGGCTCGACCCTGGCAACACTGTGTTCCTTTGGTACAACGAGTCCACGCAGGAGCCCGGACGCATCCCGAGACAACACCATCAACAGAGAGGCAAAGATTAAACTGGATGTTACCAGACCCCACTCCAAGGTCCTACCATGTTTGCGAGAGCGATACCAGCACAGAAAGAAAGAGACCGGGCCGGAAACGGAAGTATATAGGAGGTTTCTTGTCGCGCTTCCTCATGGGAGTCGGTGGGAACAACCATAGAGTCTCAGGCTCTGTGCACACCTCCCTCTGGCGTCTGAGAGGACTCAACTCAGAGCTGCAGGCGCAAGCTTAAAGAAGAGCTCCGGCTGAGGCTGATCCACTCTCTTCAACTTCCTCTCGCCCCACTCCAGCTTTGCAACTTTTCCTCACTTCCTCACTTTTGGCGGATACTGCTGCGTAGCAGCGTTAAGTGAAGGAAGCAGTGCTTCCAGATCGTCTGGCTTCCATGTGCCTATCCCCGAGGGAAGCCAGGACCAGAGTGAACTGGACGAGCCCTCCACCTTCACTTCGAGGTCACTGGGAACAACATCTTTCAGTGAACTGTCGGTTCACTGAAGGCTTACAGGGAGCCAGTGCTCTAGTTCATCTATCACATCGCTAGTTGTTGCATTCAACAAATGTTTATTGAATGCCTATTCTGTGTTGGGCACCATTCTAGCGGAGGGCGGGC
>NW_011479513.1:0-694 GCF_000754665.1 Bison bison bison | reverse complement strand
CTCCTCCTGCCCCCAATCCCTCCCAGCATCAGAGTCTAGGACAAGTAAATATGGCAGTGGCTGATATACCAAGATGGGCAAGCAGATCAGTCACCCGGGGCTCTTTGGCCATCATGGTGTATAGCCAGTACTATCTGCATGTCCTAGGAGAGCCCTCCTGGAGACGATCTCTGCTAGAACGTGAGCTAGAAGGTAGCTGAGGAAACATTTAGATTTCAAGCAACACATCTAGTTGTCTTTTATGAGACAAAAGAGAAAATTGTAAATGAAGAGTTAATCCCCGAGGCTGAATCTAAAATGGAGAAAATCAACATCCACAGAAAATGGGAAGGACACATGTCAGTGTGTGGGCTTACCCTCAGACATTTTTATCTGTAGGAAAAAAAAAAATGCTTTCTTAGAAAATGACTCAGCAGGGGGAAGTCTTGTCTCTACCTCTGTCAGGATCTGTACTTTGGGGTCCCTTCATCAATCGTCTCCATCCTTCATTGTCAAGTTTAACTGTGTGGCCTCGAGTCTCTGCCTTAGAGGACAAAAGAAGATAAAGACACCCTCCCTCTCCAGTCCCTTTGTTTTGTCTCCACAGATCTGCATTTCTCCTCTTTTCTGGAAGTCTCCGCTCCCTGTGTTGACCATCCCAATGGTCCTTTAGTGATGTCGTCCCTTTACGTTGGGGAGGTTGGCCTGAGGACGT
>NW_011479512.1:23036-24590 GCF_000754665.1 Bison bison bison | reverse complement strand
AGCTGCCTACAGTCCACAGGGTTGCAAAGAGTCAGACACAACTGAAGCAACTGATTATGCACAAATGTACATTCAAAGATTATTTAACTGAGGTATAAGATATACAAGTTGGTTAAGAATCAGAACGTTGCAACCTAGTTAGCACATTAAATACTTATGACTGATAGTATTTTAAGAATTTCATAAAATTATATCCTTTAAAAAGACATCCACTATTATGATCCAATTTCGTTTAATAGCATTTCTAAAAAAAGTTTTAATTTTCCACAATTTGTAGAAACATGATAAATTTTTAAACTAATTAAACCAATATGGGAAATGTTGGAAATTTGAATTACAAGGAACTTAACCCTAGTGTTGAACAGACCAAAATATTATGCTAATATTTTTTTTCTCATGGCAAACATTTTATAAAGACTTTGAAACATGCCAACTATCTTATTTTGTCTTGAAACTGAAGACTTATTCTCTTATAGCCATAGCAACAAATGCTTTTAAGTATACAGTTTTCAGTCTCCACAAGAACACCGTTTAGTAACTTTATTTATTTATATATATATATTTACCTTTTAAACCATTCTGTTTATCTAGACTAGATATCCCCAGAATGCACGCAAAATATCTGAATTATTTTTTGATTGGTTAATCAGTTAAAATTTCATAAGAAGCGACTGTTGGGATAGGAGGAAGCCAGCTGCAGACTAGAGAGGGAAGAACACTTAGATGCAGAAAGAGAGTTTTATATAAACACACACCCACACAAAGGGGAATGCCATATAGCTGGTTTTGACATAACTTGGACCCTTGACAATTGTATCAAATCATATAGTTAAAAAGTCAGCACTTATTAGTCTTCAAACTATAGAAAACAAGGAGGGGATATCACTCATGTTTAAAAAAATGATCTATCTTTGAGACAAACAAGATAGACAAACATTCTCATCAGGATTTTCTTTGCTTTTTGTTCTAAGGTACCCCTCATATGAGCCATGTTGGTCATGTCAAAAGCTCCCCAAAACAGCCACTGCTATTCTAAACTGTCTCTTGAAACTGTCTGATAAGCATACAGTTTAGCTTTAGAGTGAGAAAGGCTGATGGAAGCAGGTGTTCAGCCTGTAAAAGGCATCACTGGAGAAAAAGAATACTCCTCTGAGAACTGAAAAATCTGTAAGAACAGTACTTGTGTTAACTTGGTGTCTCTGATGTTTGGCCAAAGGGCAATCATCATCAGTCAGGGATCAAACAAAACCTGCTGATTCTGAGTAGATGAAACTAAGCAGGGAAATTCTCCAGAACACAAAGCCAGGATTGAGAAGGAAGTCCTTTGAAGGTTTTTAAAATGGTGTCCCATGAAATTATTTGTTTCAAGCACACTGGTCTGAGGAGACCAGGTCATGGACAATCTATTGAACTATACTTACCTGCTTCCTACAAACTTTTCTTATGAACAAACAACATTCAAGATGTTAGCACAGCAGACTATGAGAGGAGGTATTAGATGCTAAGCCAATTTTACCAAGGAATAATTCAAAGCAGATTGGGTAACAAAGAACT
>NW_011479512.1:18697-22589 GCF_000754665.1 Bison bison bison | reverse complement strand
TGTTATCCCCTTCTCCTCCTGCCTTCAATCTTTCCTAGAATCAGGGTCTTTTCAAATGAGTAAGTTCTTTACATCAGGTGGCCAAAATATTGGAGTTTCAGCTTCAGCATCAGTCCTTCCAAGAGACCTTATTCCTACGGAAACAAAATAAACCCAGTGTTGAAGGGGTTCATGAAATGTTGGAGTCCAATTAAGCATGAATTTACCTTTCCGGTCTGGGCAGGATACATATCAAATAGGAAAACACAATGGACCACAGATTCGTGCACTATTACTGTCTTGAGGGTCCTGAATCTCAATTGAACCGCCATTTCAGTCAAGGCCCTCCAAACAAAAGACCACTAGGAACACACCACTGGTTAAACAAGCTATGTATATTATTTACCATAAGAAGGAAGAGCACACAACATGAGGAACCATGAGACATTTCTAAGAGAGGGTATTAGAAAGGACTGATTTTAGAAAAGTCTTATATAGGAAGGTTTAGGGCTTGTATTAGGTGATTTTGTGGAGACTTTAAGGAAGCAGGGCTTTGTCCCTGGGTCAGACGTTATCATGAAGTGGGATAATTCTACAGTTAGCTATATTAATAAACATTATCTATGGAGAAGGCAGACCAGAGTTGAGCTAAAGCTGTAATTGGTTTAAAAAAAATCAGTCACTCATATTAAACAGAATGGGGGAATGTTTAGTATTCTTTGACTTGGACAATGTTTATATTTTGTCTCTGTTCAGACAAGGTTGTGGAATGGTCTTCTCCTGATCCATCATGGCCAGAGTGGCCTTGTTGGATGTTGATGTTCTATGACATTGTTTATGTTCAACAGAAGAATGCCAAGGCCTAGTAATGAGTGAGTGCCAGACTACTTCATGGCAAAAACAAGGCCTCGTGCTCATACCAGTTTAGCTTCTGGGTGTCAGTAGCTGCTTTTCTTGGGCCAACAGACATTTTATCTGAAGACAATAGTAGTCAATAGCATAAACAATAGAGAAACATTCTCCCATTAGAGAAAAATAAATGTGTTAGGCCTGACAAGCAAAACCCACATCAGAAGTATGTTGTTAAATTATTGAGAAATATCTCACATTGGCTCATGTATAGAAGGGAAGTGGAAGGAGATAAACATACATTAAGATGTTCTTAAGTCTGTCTTTTCACAAATAGTTCAAACAGGTTTATTTAAGAGCCTATTTTGAGCTGGATTTCTAGCTAAAAGTGTCTAAATGAGAACAATATACCCATTTTGTTCAGCACCAAAACCCTCTATAATTTGCCAGAGACATAATAGAACTGTTGTACAGACAAAACCAATGCATGTAAAAATCTGTTTACCACTGGCCTAATAATAAGTCATCCCCTCTTAAGTCTTTTCACTTGCAATTGATTTCTGGAGGTTGGAAACAAGTTTGTGACTCAGGAGTTTAAAGTCTGTAGGGTGAACTTGCTGCCTCAGTGTCATGCTGCGTCGTAGGCAGCTATGGACTTGAAGGAAACAGAAGGAAACCTGGGCTCATTAAAGGGTTTGGGCATGAGGTAAGATAAGCAATATGAGTAAGGAGGACATAAAGATAAAAGGGTCACATCACGTTGACCTGTGAAATGAGTGTCAATTGTCAGATATCAGAGGGTTGGTGGAGAACTAGAAATCTGAATCAGATACACTGCATCAGCCAGAAAGAAAGAGTGACGTTATGAAGGCAACCCCAGGAAGTTTTCTACTCTGACTGGTGAGCCTAACCTACAGGCTTGGCCTTGAAGGACACAGTTAGTTTAGATCTAAACCATGAACTGCCGGATGGATTAAAATGAAGCACCTCCAGATACAGACTTTAGGTTGTCTAATAGTGGTGATACTTTGTGAGTTAGTATTTCTTCTCCTTTGTTTTTCATACCACCCCCTCACCTGCCTAACCTCCTTGCCATGGACTTTGAATGCCTCTCTTGTTTTTTCTAGTGCTTGCTATTGAATCTCTCTGGCATAAAACAAAGTAATACCTACCCTTTCCTTAGAACAATCTATGGACTAGACAGTATGCAGGGGCTCTACCTACAGTATTTATAATTCTCACAACAATTCTGCAAAATGATGTGATTACCCCTATTTTACAGAAGGAAATAGAGACTCAAAAGTTTGTACCTTAAAACAGATTCAAACAACTGGATCCTGCCTTCTCCTGCTCCTGTATTAAGGGACCCAGCTTACTTAGGGTGCCTCTGCTTGCTCTCAGCCTTGACACTTGCCAGGTACATCCCCTTGATCAGTGCAGTCAAAATGTCACCTTTCGCAGCAAGATATTCTACACCTCCCTGCTTGCTCATGGCTACTATTGCTCACAGCAGCTCTTTTATCTAGACAATTCTCCACCCAGAGTCATGCACAGCCCAGGATGAGGGACATTTAACTGCTTTTGTAAGTACTGGTCATCCATGGCTCTTCTTCCTGCAGCCACTTCCTGTGCCATTGGGCTGCCTTGTCCACTCAGTTTTCAACCTCCCAACTCACTGTCATGTGTATGTTATGTTAAGTAGTATGAAAGTGAATATGGAAAGATGGTATAGGAAGTGGTATCAATTGATTTAACTGTAGCAGCATTAAAGCTGCAGAGCATGACTTTTTAATTTTGAAAAGCCTAAAGGACTCCAGGAAAAGGCACGACCCTCAGAGGTCTCAGAGAGACACAGACAGGCAGTCAGTACTGAGGACACCATTCTTCACCCCCACCAACCTCTGAAGGCCAAGAGAGCAACGTGCTAGAAACTGAAAACTCTCACCAGGATGACTATGTTTGAGTCAAATACCTCCCTTCTTCCATTTGGAATGATTTCTTGTCTATTTTGTTTGGAAAGCATCTCATGTCTTTTCACGCCATTTAATCTAGAGCAAGTGCTCAACCTGTATTTATTTGCCAGTTGAGTCTTCAGGAATTTTCATCGCAGGATTCCCAAAGGCTAAGCTTTCTAATTTCATGTCACTTGATACCCACTATCCAAACTCTGACCCTCACCAAATTATTGGACACTTTTCCGTGAGAGCTGCACAGTACATCAAACATCATAGTAACTATTGGCAAAATTGACCAAAGGAAATAAACAAACATCAAAGCACTGAACACAGCATCTACTTTTTCTGGAAATCAAGAATTCTTTTCACATGTCATGAAAAAATCAGGCATATATTTTCTTTATACTGAGGTACAATTACACTTGAAATTTAGCAAATTAATGTTTAAACTGACATGGGAAAACATAAGTCAGATTCATGCGGAAACTATTGTTCTACAAAAGCTTTGTGCTCGCCTTACTGACCTAGGAATACACAATTTTTAAACTGCTGAGGATAAGAGATGCAGTATGAGGATGTACTTAGCTGGTTCAGTTCAGTTGCTCAGTCGTGTCCGATTCTTTGTGATCCCATGAATCTCAGCACGCTAGGCCTCCCTGTCCATCACCAACTCCTGGAGTTCACCTCAGACTCACATCCATCGAGTCAGTGATGCCATCCAGCCATCTCATCCTCTGTCGTCCCCTTCTCCTCCTGCCCCCAATCCCTCCCAGCATCAGGGTCTTTTCCAATGAGTCAACTGTTCCCATGAGGTGGCCAAAGTACTGGAGTTTTAGCTTTAGCATCATTCCTTCCAAAGAAATCCCAGGGCTGATCTCCTTCAGAATGGACTGGTTGGATCTCCTTGCAGTCCAGGGGACTCTCAAGAGTCTTCTCCAACACCACAGTTCAAAAGCATCAATTCTTCGGTGCTCAGCTTTCTTCACAGTCCAATCTCACATCCATACATGACCACTGGAAGATAGCCTTGCCTAGACAGACCTTTGTTGACAAAGTAATGTCTCAGCTTTTCAATACGCTATCTAGGTTGGTCATAACTTTTCTTCCAA
>NW_011479512.1:18083-18597 GCF_000754665.1 Bison bison bison | reverse complement strand
AAGTTTTTCACTCTCCTCTTTCACTTTAATCAAGAGGCTTTTTAGTTCCTCTTCACGTTCTGCCATAAGGGTGGTGACATCTGCATATCTGAGGTTATTGATATTTCTCCCAACAATCTTGATTCCAGCTTGTGTTTCTTCCAGCCCAGCATTTCTCATGATGGACTCTGCATAGAAGTTAAATAAGAAGGGTGACAATATACAGCCTTGACATACTCCTTTTCCTATTTGGAACCAGTCTGTTGTTCCATGTCCAGTTCTAACTATTGCTTCCTGATCTGCATACAAATTTCTCAAGAGGCAGGTCAGGTGGTCTGGTATTCCCATCTCTTTCAGAATTTTCCAGTTTATTGTGATCCACACAGTTAAAGGCTTTGGCATAGTCGTTAAAGGCTTTGGCATAGTCATTAAAGCAGAAATAGATGTTTTTCTGGAACTCTCTTGCTTTTTCCATGATCCAGCGGATGTTGGCAATTTGATCTCTGGTTCCTCTGCCCTTTCTAAAATCAGCTTG
>NW_011479512.1:16939-17045 GCF_000754665.1 Bison bison bison | reverse complement strand
ATGTCTTCTAAGGCCTACTTGACTTCACATTCCAGGATGTCTGGCTCTGGTCAGTGATCACACCATCGTGATTATCTGGGTCGTGAAGATCTTTTTTGTACAGTTC
>NW_011479512.1:15413-16839 GCF_000754665.1 Bison bison bison | reverse complement strand
AGTCTTTCCCATTCTGTTGTTTTCCTCTATTTCTTTGCATTGACTGCTGAGGAAGGCTTTCTTATCTCTTCTTGCTATTCTTTGGAACCCTGAATTCAGATGCTTATATCTTTCCTTTTCTCATTTGCTTTTCACTTCTCTTCTTTTCACAGCTATTTGTAAGGCCTCCCCAGAAAGCCTTTTTGCTTTTTTGCATTTCTTTTCCATGGGGATGGTCTTGATCCCTGTCTCCTGTACAACATCATGAACCTCCGTCCATAGTTCATCAGGCACTCTATCTATCAGATCTAGGCCCTTAAATCTATTTCTCACTTCCACTGTATAATCATAAGGGATTTGACTTAGGTCATACCTGAATGGTCTAGTGGTTTTCCCTATTTCATCAATTTAGTCTGAATTTGGCAATAAGGAGTTCATGATCTGAGCCACAGTCAGCTCCTGGTCTTGTTTTTGTTGACTGTATAGAGCTTCTCAATCTTTGGGCTGGTTCAGAATGAGCCAAATCTCAGTATGTATAAATTCAATGGTAGCCTATTTCAGAGAAACTCTTTTTGTGCATATCAAAGGAAAAGAGACTTGCAAACTGTGATATTTGAAAAAATCAGAAGGTATATTTACATTGATTTAAAAAAATTCTCTCCTAAAGAATCCACAAGGTCAAAATATTTATCACATAAATGTAGAATATGTACAATGTAAGTCAAAACCTACTGGCAGATAATGAATACACGGAGTAAATGCCCTGCTCTTTCATCACTTTATTCCAGTTTTCTCTAAAGCCTCTGCAGAGATGGTCTTCCATCCATCTATACTACTTCTGAATCAAGAAACACTGTGGCCTCACCCTGGATTATAAGCCCCACATCCTATGCCATAACCATCTTCAAGTGGCAAAATGTTATTAGGAGCTTTTCCACTTTTCACAACGAAAGCCTGAGCAAGAATAAAAGAATGCGAGGATACATTAAAAGAGCAAGTTGATCTTCAAATCTAGATGAGAAACAGAAATTTCTCCCACAAAACCAAAAGCTCCACATGTTGCCTCTGGAAGGAGCATATTCTGATGAGAATGTGTGGATGCCCTGCCTAGTTTTATTTTCCTTGCTATATTATTTTCCCTTTCTCTTGGGACCTCTTGCTCCTATTTCTCACAATGGCCTTAGGTGAGGTGAGCAAAGTGGCTAACAGAAGTGCCTGGAGGCAGGATGGGGAATTGTCCACTGTGAATTTGGATATAGGGGAACTGTCCACTGTGAAAACAAGTCCATTACACTTCAGGTAACCTCTCTTATGGGAAGACTCAAAAATATGTAACCTCCCTCATTCACAAAGGGATTAAGTTACTTTTGGCACCTTCCCCAGCTCCACAAAGAGAGGGAAAAAAAAAAAAAGCTCCTTTCCGTATGTTACAACGTGTAAAGGAGGG
>NW_011479512.1:14619-15313 GCF_000754665.1 Bison bison bison | reverse complement strand
GTCCAGTGGCTAAGATTCCGTGTTCCCAATGCAGGCGACCCAGGTTTGATCCCTGGTCAAGGAACTAGATCCTGCATGCCTCAACTAAGACCCCGCATAGCCAAAAAAAAAAGTAAATATTCAAATATTTTAAAAAAAGAACATGGAAAGAAGCTAGGATTTGCATAGGGTAAAGCAGATAAATCTGAGACATGCCCTATACATCAATATTCCTTCCTTCTTGCACGCATGTGTGCTCATGCACCAGCACACATACCCAAGCTAGGCAGAATGAGGCCAGCATAGCAGCAGAGACAGCAAAGAGATCCAGAGCTGAAGAAGTGGTGAAAGGATGGAGGATGCCCAGTCAGCACCCCAGGGAGCAAGATGAGAAGAAGAGGGCTTCCCATTTTTAAAAGATTATTAAAATATTTTCCAAATGCATTTCTCCATTATTGATTCATAATTAAGGCCATACATAGCACGCATAACAAAACAGTAAAATTTGTCTGCACTCACATATTGCCAGAGGTTGGAAATTTTCATCTGCCCGCTTTATTACTGAAATATCAAATCAATCCTTTTCCTCTGGTTGTGTTTTGATGGCCGTGACACTGATTCAGTAGCCAAGATTCTTTTGGTTGCAAATGACAGATCAGGTCAAACTCTATGAAGCCATTAAAGGGGTTTTACTGGTTTATGAAACCAGGTAGGA
>NW_011479512.1:12958-14519 GCF_000754665.1 Bison bison bison | reverse complement strand
CCACAAATCCCAAATGAAATGGAATTATAAGAAATAATGAATATGTAAAATATTCACACATGAAAACCATTTCATTTGGGATTTGTGGTAGCAGCAGTAAACTGATGCAGCTGCCATCATATGCCTTATGAAATTATTGTAGTCTCTCTCTGGAATTTCAGCTATGTTGGACCAATTTGTTCCACTCTAGTTTAATATAATGCTATCTTTCTGACTTGGTGTAGATATTTTAAACCACATACTGCAAGCCCTCCTACACACACACATACCTTTTAAAAGATTTATTCATTTCTGAATGATTCCATCAATTAACTGCAAATGGGCTGAAGTTGAAGTGAAAAGGAACATCATAACCATTCAACTATTTATTTCAAGGAAACAAGAAAATAAAAGTGCTTTTATCAAAACAGAGATTTCAGAAGATAGAGATGAAAGAAAAGCAGATGATCGTAACAGTGCTTGAGACCCACAGGGGGAAAATGCTGCCCAATTTCAGGGCAGGCTGTGAGCCCTGGGAGTAGAGGGGGCCTGTCCAGTGTCTGCTTCTGGAAGAATATTCTGTGATGGGATACATGTGGTGGGAGGGTGTCAGTGTGAGAAACAGAAAGGCAGGGAGAGGAAGGCAAGTTGTAAAATGCTGAAGTTTGGATGGTAACCCATCTCTTGTTTCCACAGAATGAAAACACTGTGTATATCACTGGCATCAGCCTAAAGCCACAGGCCATGGGCCACATGACCAGGAATGTCTGTTGTATCTAGGTAGAGAAGAATATTTTATGCTCTAACAGAAGTATCTTTCTTCTCCTTTAAAATACCTATTAGTCATTCCGCAACATTCCAAGGATACAGAAAAGAACAAAAAAAGATCACAAACACCCATGCATCCACCCAAACTGAACAAATGTTAATGAACCCTTAGGCTGTTTGCCTCAGATCCTTATTGGGGTACAAAAGCAGAGACCCAGAGCCTGCTTGTTGGTCCATAATCTCTCTTCTTGCCTTTTTCTTTGATAGCAGAACCTTAATCTAGCTGTGCACAGAGCTTCCCAGAAGTAAGAGCTGTGTACCCTAGTCTATTCCAGTCACTGTGAGACAATGTGACCAAGTTACAGCCAATGGGATGTGAGGGAAGGGGCACCCCATCCACCATCCTCTTTACTTCATATTTCAGTTACTGTGAGACATAAACTTCTGTTCTTTATAAGCCACCCAGTCTATGCCATTCTGTAATTACAGCCCAAACAAATGAAGACAGTTTTGGACACATTGATTTTGAGACGTCTAATTGACGTTCAGTGGGACCTGCTCAGCAAGCAGCTAGTTACATGTATTGGGGGAAAAACACAGGGATGCACCAGGAGATTGAAATCTGGGAGTCATTAGAGTATAGGTGTCATGGAAAGCCACGATCCTGGGTGAGAGGACAGAAGGAGCTGCAAATGGAAAAGAGAAGACACATAAGGACCTACTCTGAACTAGGCACTAATCCAGACATGTGGAATATATTAGTGAAAAAAAAAAAAGATAAAGATCCTTGCCCTCCTCTGATTTATCTTCTGGC
>NW_011479512.1:12344-12722 GCF_000754665.1 Bison bison bison | reverse complement strand
ACTGTGTGGATCACAATAAACTGTGGAAAATTCTGAAAGAGATGGGAATACCAGACCACCCGACCTGCCTCTTGAGAAATCTGTATGCAGGTCAGGAAGCAACAGTTAGAACTGGACATGGAACAACAGACTGTTTCCAAATGGAAAAGGAGTACGTCAAGGCTGTATATTGTCACCCTGCTTATTTAACTTCTATGCAGAGTACATCATGAGAAACGCTGGACTGGAAGAAGCACAAGCTGGAATCAAGATTGTTGGGAGAAATATCAATAACCTCAGATATGCAGATGTCACCACCCTTATGGAAGAAAGTGAAGAAGAACTAAAGAGCCTCTTGATGAAGGTGAAAGAGGAGAGTGAAAAAGTTGGCTTAAAGCT
>NW_011479512.1:11163-11570 GCF_000754665.1 Bison bison bison | reverse complement strand
GCTAACTCATTTGAAAAGACCCTGATGCTGGGGAAGATTGAGGGCAGGAGGAGAAAGGGACGACAGAAGATGAGATGGTTGGATGGCATCACCGACTCAAGGAACATGAGTTTGGGTAAACTCTTGGAGTTGGTGATGGACACGGAGGCCTGGCATGCATGGGGTCACAAAGGGTCAGACATGACTGAGCGACTGAACTGAACTTAGACAGTGCTAAGAAATAGAGAACTAAGAGGTTTAAAAATTAAAAAGGAAGATGTAATACCATTATTTTTAGAATACTTAATTACTTATTTTAAAATTCCAGATGGATAAATAAATATTTATAATAAATATGTGAATTTGGTAAAGTTAATACACACAAAACTTATAAACCAAAAAAAAAAAAAAAAAAAAGAAATAGAAAA
>NW_011479512.1:10699-11063 GCF_000754665.1 Bison bison bison | reverse complement strand
CAAGGAAAAGGTGGTAATTGACCTGAAAGGCACAAGTTGGCCAGTGATGGAAATGTATAAGGAGAAATCATTCCAGGATGAAGAAACAGCCAGTGTGAAGGCCCTAGTCAGGTAATGAATCTGACATGATCAGGGGACTGCAAGGAGGCCAGTGTGACTGAAACAGAGCAGAGTAACTAAACCCCATTTCCCAGTCTCCATCCACCCAACACAGCTTACACCCCAACGCACTGCTGCCCTTTCTCTCTTCCTCACCCTTAAAAGCTTGGCCGAGCTATCAGCTGGCATCCTCCATTCCTCTCCACTCACAGGAATTATACAACCAGCTTCTCCCTTTTCAAACAGCATCTACCTCAACTCTCTG
>NW_011479512.1:10128-10544 GCF_000754665.1 Bison bison bison | reverse complement strand
GATCCTCACATGCAGAAAGGCCACCCAGGACTGTTGCTTGGTCAACTGACTGGCACAGGCAGGAAGACCTCAGCCTAGCCATGGGAAGGAGGCTGGGAGGTATTCTCAGCTCCTGTAAGTTCAAGGGAGAGGAAGGAATGCCATCAGGAACTCTGGAATGCAGCCCTTAGTGGGGCTGACAAGAGTGACTCCAGTCCCTGTTACCAGGCACCTGCCACCTGTGCCTGTCACCTGTATCAGACACAATAGCTCATGTGACCTGCCTGAGAGTAAGGATCAGGGAACTCAAGGGACTTTCCCAAACTCACACAGCTTGTGAGTCTGGGAGATGGGATTTGCACGGGACTCCTAGGCCCGTGCTCTTTACCCTTGTGCTGTGCTCACTGAACCCCAAGTCATTTGTGGGTAAAATGAGG
>NW_011479512.1:9204-10028 GCF_000754665.1 Bison bison bison | reverse complement strand
AGGCAGTGAGACCAGACACAGCATAGGGTCCCAGTCACCTCTAATGAGTCATGATTCTGGTCAAAAGACAGTCAACAGAAACGGCTGCTATGCCACACTTTTCTATCTTACTTCTTCATAGCTCAGGTTCCTTGTAGCTGGTACATTTGTACTAGGTGGAAAGGTGAACCTTCTTGGCAGGTGAGACTTCAAGCCTGCCAACCGAGATTCAGACAGACATCAGCCATATTCTTCCATCCAGGGGGTTGGGGTAGGACATTGAGCCTGACCTACTTGTGATCCCCATTTGGATTAATTAGCTTTGCAGTGTTCTCCCTCTCTACACATTGGCTCTCAAACTACTGGCTACAGGGGTAAGCAAACAAGAGAGGCAGGGTTGGTGTATGTTTAACCTCATTTCCAGAAAAAGCTCACTGGACTTGACCTTCTTGTAATGGCATAAGCACAAATAGCATGTCTGGTGAACACATTTCAATAGAAAATGGGCACCACATATTTTTTGAGGGTTCCCTGCTTACCAAAGAAGTCAATATTCAATTTCAATCTCAGTTTTTTGAAAAATGTGAAACTGAAATTGTTTCTATAACAAGTAAGAAGGTTTGGGGTCTTAGTATACAAAGTCTGACCGTATAATAATGAGGCTGGAACTTCAGTGTTCCAGTTCAGTTCAGTTCAGTCACTCACTCGTGTTCGACTCTTTGCGACCCCATGAACCACAGCACACCAGGCCTCCCTGTCCATCACCAAACCTGGAGTCCACCCAAACCCATGTCCATTGAGTTGGTGATGCCATCCAACCATCTCATCCTCTGTTGTTCCCTTCT
>NW_011479512.1:7499-9104 GCF_000754665.1 Bison bison bison | reverse complement strand
CAGCCACTGTTTCCACTGTTTCCCCATCTTTTAGGTTCTAATTCAACAAATCTTTATCAAGCACCTACTGGACGAAAGACTATGAGCCTGTCAAAAAAGAGGCTACAGAAATTAATCAGCCTCATTCTCTGACCTGAAGGGACATGGAACAAAACTTATGTAACCTCCCGAGGATCAAAATTTCTCCACCATTGTGGAAAGAGGGAGAATAAGGAAATGAGTACCCTGATAATGCTGGGAACTCACCCCAAGGGAATAAAGAGTTGGGGTATTTGGGCTCCATTTGGGGATAGTGGTTCATGGTGGACCTAAACCAGTGAAATCACCAAGGTGGTTTCCAGAAGAACCTATTTATATTCCTTCACAGAGAAATTAGAAAGTTGAACAAACCAGGGAATCTTTCAGGGACAGTGAGGCCTATGGTTATTTAAAGGTTCAAGTTCAGCTGAAATAGCTAAAATACCTGGGCAGAAGGCCATCTTTCCCTTGGGAATAGAGGGCACAGTTAAGAATTACACAAAAAGGCATTGATTTAGAAGGACTTGAAAACTGTGCTGGCTACCTAGGGGCAGTGGATGTGACCCATGGGAAGGGAAGGGTTATCACAATGCTGCATAAGTGCCTAGAGTCAAGTGCCATTGTTATTGTCTCCAAGGTTGGTGCAGGCTTCAAACACGCAGATTACTGTCATCATAAATCAATATGGTTAGTGCCACAAGAGTAGAGCCACACATATTTTGAGCAATGGTGACACCATCATTGAGCTTCCCAAAGTCAAAGCCTTGTAAAAAACACACATTTTTATGAAAGCCATTTTTTGTAATAATAACTCATGATTTAATAATGCTTTCTATTAAACAAAGCATGCATTCATCTTTAATCTTATGTAATCTCTATAACAACCCCATGATACAATGCAGACAGCACAGAAAATATCAGACTTATAAAGAATTGGCACTCTGAGAGATTAGCTGACTTGCTCAAACATATTAAGAGTAACAAACAGTGGAGCCAGAATTCAGTTCACTTCAACAGACACAGTGTGTGGCTTACTGTGTTACAGGCACAGTGATAAGATGTGCGGAATTAGAAAGAAGAACCAACTACAACTTGGTCCTGAGGACCTCATCCACTGATAGAGAAGTAGACATGCAAATGGCCAATGCTAAAGCAGTGTTCTAAATGCTCAGACATCTGAAAACCCTCTGGAAGCACAAAGAGGGGACACCCAATCCAGATGGTGAGGGGTGTCAGGGAACCCTTCCTGGTGGTGATACCCAAATTGAGTCTTAGAAAGTGATTAGAAGCTAGCCAAGTGAAAATGGGAAGCTTATACAACTACAGCTAGTGGTGCAACACAGGATGGCATGAGAAACTACAGTTAAGTATTGCTATGCCAATTTGGCAGTGGTGGCAGGGGTTGGGGGTTATTGCAACACATAGCACAGGTGCAGTAAACAACACTGAGGAGCTGGGAAGGAGCGAACACAAACGTCCCAGAATGATCCTCAGCTTAAGTATATTTTTAATTTCTCCAAGTGATTCAAACATGTAGCTAGGACTGAGGATTACTGATATAGGCCCTCCCTAGACCATGACTTTCAT
>NW_011479512.1:5422-6972 GCF_000754665.1 Bison bison bison | reverse complement strand
GACTTTCATGCTTAGTGTGCAAAGAAATCATCTGGGTAGCTTGTTAAAAATGTAAATTGCATAAATACCACCCACAGGTGGTCAGCTTCCCCAGACCTGGGATTGAGCTGAGAAATACACATTTCCAACAGATGGTAGATAACTGTGATGTGGGTGGTCACCAGAGTATGCTGCAGGTCACCCCCCAACCACTTCAACATATCCAGCTTGAATATACAATCTGCTCAGTTGCTAATTCATATCCGACTCTTTGTGACCCCATGGACTGTCATCCACCAGGCTCAGACTTTGTCCATGGGATTTCCTAGGCAAGAATACTGGAGTGGGTTGCCATTACCTTCTCCATAAATAAACATTGATGATGTCCAAATCTAGATTTCTAGTCATGTCTCCTTTTTAGAGGTCAAGACTCATTTAGTGAACCTACTGCTAGAGGGTTTTTCTTGGATGCCCAACAGGTACCTCAAATTCCACGCCCAAGATTGACCTTGAACAAGCACTTAATATTCTACAATGGCTTCCATTATACTCAAGTTAAAATCCAAAACCTTTAAGATGCTCTAACCAGCCCAGAATGATCTGGCCCATCAGCACATAACTTCTGCTGTCAGCGTAATGGACTTCTTTCAGTTTCTCCCAAGTACCCTGTTCTCCCATGTCTTGGCCTGTAATGTGCTTTTGCTGTGGGTACCATGCTTTTCTGCTTCATTCACATCCATTTTGTAATTTCAATAAATACCACTTCTTTTGGGAAGTCTTCCGAGGTTCTCCCCCATTACTATATAATCCTTTGCATAAAGAGCCTAACAATTGTTATCATTTGCCTAGTGACTGGAAGGAACACCAGGCTAAACTATGAACTCCATTAGGTGGAGTCCATGTTTGTCTGGTTCATTACAGTACCTTCATTACCTCATACAATATCTGGCCCATAGAAAGCAATTGCTAAGTATTTTGCATAATGAAGGGACGAAAGAAATGACCTAGTGCAGGCATGTGTGCTAAGGGAAAATACAAAATTCAGATAGAGATTGATATGCACAGATGTTCATCACAGCAGTGTATAGCATAATTTAAAAATAGGAATGAAAAATCCAAGTGTTACCCAATAAGAACACAAGTGGATAAATTATGGTATATCCATGGAAAGCAACATTATGTATGCATTGAAAAGATGTTTGACTTTCTAAATATTCTTCAATTAAATAAGTTTCACATGCACTACAATTACTTATGAAAAATAAAAGCCCTGGAAATGTTGTTTTAGAAACTACAGGAGGAAGAGGGAATGCATTTTCACCTCAAATCCTCTATTATTCAAGGTTTCATCTGGAAGTGGAAGCCACTTTAGTGTGAAGCCCATCCCACAGATATCCCCACCCCAGACATGGGAACATATACAACAATGAAAGGACTGGCATACAATGATCAAGGAAGTCACCACAATCTAACTGGTAACAGCAAAGCTGCTGTTCTTAAGTACTTTCCCAGAAGCCCCTCGAGATGCAAGTGGTTCTCAAGAAATCCCCCACTAAGTGGCTTCAAACCCA
>NW_011479512.1:4780-5202 GCF_000754665.1 Bison bison bison | reverse complement strand
TGGGCATGAGTCACCCTCGATGAAGGATTGTAACCCTGAACCTGTACCTGAGCAAACAGGATTCTATGGGGTCTTCCCAGAACAAGCCCTTTCCTAACATCCTCTGCTGTAGTTCCTCTCAGAAGCACCAAGATAATAGTACCTCATGCATATTTCCTGAGTTTTTCAGATGCTAAAAACCACCACCCAATGGAAGAAATTAACTACTTGATGATCACAAGCACGTAGCTCCTGACTTTCTGGCACCTACCAATTGATAAAGTTCATCGCACTGTTACATCAACAGCAACCAGAGACTTGTGTACCAGCTTGTCACATACCCTGTGACCCCCTCCCTCACGTGGCCTTTAAAACTGCTTTGCTGAACTTCCCTGGTGGTCCAGTGGCTAAGAATCAAAGTTCCCAATGGAGGAGGCCTGGGT
>NW_011479512.1:0-816 GCF_000754665.1 Bison bison bison | reverse complement strand
TTGCTGCAGTCCATGGGGTTGCAAAGAGTCGGACAGGACTGAGCGACTGAAGTGAACTGAACCATGTACACTTTCTTCTGATTGGCTGGTGGTGAGGTAATAGGGCGGGGCTCCAGGAATCCTGTGCACAGCCTGAAGTTACCATTCTCCACCGGATGGGGGTGGATTAGTTCCTGCAGAAGAAGTCAAAGATCTGGTTCTGTGTATCCCTTGAGGAAGAAACAGGCCCTGCTTTAATTGCTGCGCTATTGTTTCTTGATCACACCCTCAAGGCTTCTGCATCCCCTCCCTTTCCTGAATAGTATCTATTTGAATGTGCGCTTTGGTATTCAGGGAAGGTCTGGGAGGCTGAATGAAGCATTTTCCCAGGAAAAGGAAATATTTTGTATCCAAGAGGGCCCCACAGAGTCCTGCTCAGTCTAACGAGGGGATAGGCTGAGGCACTAAATGATACATTTGGGTCTTGTACGAAGCAGGATTGGAACCAAGACCATTTATTCCTGAGCCACTCTTTACACATCTTCCAGCCCTAAGAGGAAGCAACTTTGTAGCCGAAATCATTGACCACTGTCAGCATGGGTACATCAGTTCAGTTCAGTTCAGTTCAGTCGCTCAGTCGTGTCCGACTCTTTTCGACCCCATGAATTGCAGCCCACCAGGCCTCTGTGTCCATCACCAACTCCCAGAGTTCACACAAACTCACGTCCATGAAGTCGGTGATGCCATCCAGCCGTCTCATCCTCTGCCGTCCCCTTCTCCTTCTGCCCCCAATCCCTCCTAGCATCAGAGTCTTTTCCAATGAGTCAACTCTTCGCA
>NW_011479511.1:14435-15221 GCF_000754665.1 Bison bison bison | reverse complement strand
CCAGAACATGTAGTTACTGTAGTTAGAGATGGAGGAGCAAGTTCCTATTCTCTTTTAGGCTATTTGTATGGTATATCTGGAAACAAAAGGGCCATTTTGAAAACATGTACCTTCACTGCCATTTGGTAACCAGAATGTATGGAAGAGAAAACAATTCTCTAAAGCTCTTAGGTAGGACAAGAAGACTTAGTACATAGCTGTAAAGTCAGACTCTCCTTGCAGTAGAGTTTAGGTAGTTAAGAGGGTGGGCTCTAAATAAAACAGAATGAAATAATGCCATTCGCAGCAACATGGATGAATACCTAAAGAGTATCATACTGAGTGAAGTAAGTCACACAAAGACAAATACCATGTAAGATCACTTATATGTGAAAAGTAAAATATGCCACAGATGAACTTATCTAAGAAATAGAAAGACTCACAGAAAACATATTTATGGTTACCAAAGAAGAAAGGGGGTGAGGGAGCAATAAATTAGGAGTTTGGGATTAGCACATACAAACTACTGTATACAAAGTAGATAAACAAGGTCCTACTGTATAGCACAGGGAACAGTATTCAATATCCTGTAATAAGCCATAATGGAAAAGAATATGAAAAAGAACATAAATATATATAGGCTTCCCTGGTGGCTCAGATGGTAGAGAACCTGCCTGCAATACAGGAGACATGGGTTCGATGCCTAAGTTTGGAAGATCCCCTGGAGGAGGGCATGGCGACCCACTTCAGTATTCTTGCCTGGAGAATCCCCATCGACAGAGGAGCCTGGTGGGCTACAGACCATAG
>NW_011479511.1:9855-10940 GCF_000754665.1 Bison bison bison | reverse complement strand
GACTTCCCTAGTCATCTAGTGGGTTAAGATTTCACCTTCCAATGCAGGGGCTACAGGTTCACTACCTGGTCAGGGAGCTAAGATCCCACATGCCTCACGGCCACAAAAAGAAAACAGAAAATAGAAGCAATAGTGTAACAAGTTCAATAAAGACTTCTAAAAAATAATAAAGTTAAAAAAAAATAAGGAGGACTCATTTTGACTCTTGGAGCTGTCTAATGTCAATGCCTTCTGTTCTGCATTAGATGATTAAAGAGTAAAATTCTAACCTTAATTAAGTCCTTTTATAGGAGGGGAAGTAGATTATAAATAACTCCATACAGTAGCCTGAATGGAATTGCTGCCTAAAACCTCATCATCTCCAGGGAGAATCCAATGAGATGAGTTTAAGAAAGGGTTTTTCACAGACACTGAATTCGAACATAAAGATTTATTGTGAGTCAGGACTTGTCACCCTCCCTCTGCTCTGCTACATTCATGTGCTAGCCCGGGCCAGGTCCCAGGGCTGAGACCAAACAATTTGTAACTCATACCTGACAGAATTGTCAGGATCTAGGTAGAAAGTCACATAGGCCCAAATAATTTGAGGACTACAATGCCTTCCAGGGACTTTCAAAATCAGATCTTTTAAAAGATGCTTTGAACAAAGAGATAAGAGAAGGGTAAAGCAAGGGATCTTCATAAGCAAGTAATTCTCTGGTGGATGGTAGACCAAGGGCCTTATGTCAAGAACCCAGAGTATCAACAGGGGTCAACTAGAGAGATGGCTTCTATCTGCCTTTTGTGATTGGGACTGTTTCTCCTGCTGGACTGGGCTCCTTAACAAAATCTATTCCTCTTTGGTTGATCATTGACTTCCTCAGTATGAAGCACATGGTATGTGCTGTTGGGGGTCTTCTGACCCTTAACAAGTGTGCAGAAAAGAAGCTCGAGAAGGGCTGGGAGGCAGTGTACCTGGGCTGGGAGCGCCCTTGAGTAGGGGGAGTTGGGGAGGGATTCCAACAATGGTACTAAAGGTTGTCCCCAGCCCTGATTGCACACCTAAAATCACCAGAGGAGCTTTTAAGAAATGCAGATACTAGGGC
>NW_011479511.1:8874-9755 GCF_000754665.1 Bison bison bison | reverse complement strand
ATGCCAAGTGAAAGAAACCAGATGCAAGAGATCACATATTGTATGATTCCATTTATCTGAAATATTCACAATAGGTAAATCTACAGGAACAGGAAGTAAATTAACAGTTGCTAGGGGCTGAGGAGAGAGAAGACAGGGAAGATACTGCTTAATAGATGTGGGGTTTCTTTTTGGAGTGATAAAAATGTTCTAAAGTTAGGTAGTGGTGATGATTACAAGAACGACTAAACTGTACACTTTCAGGGGGTGAGCTGTATTTTATGCATGTAGAATGAACCATATTTCATACAGGTGTTAAAACATCCCACTGCTACATCCCGTGTTCATAATTGACTCTCTTGGGATTCAGAATGTTTATTTTGCTCCTAAACTACTCCCTTCTCTACCACTGCTGCTTATCATGTGTGGTAATAGAACTAATGAACTCAGTGGAAGCAGAAAGGCTAATCATTATTAAATAACATATTTGTAAGTGATAAAAGTAATCCCTTTGCCGGATGTTTAAAGGACTCTAAGTTCCTTACTATTGATCCTTAGCTAGTTTAATGAATTTCCTACATATTACTGAGTGCTAGCTCACTCCATGTGCCCTTCTGCTCAGTTGATAATTATGCTTAGGTCTGTTGCCACAGCCTCCCACTACTCTGCAATTGGCCATTAATGTCACTTTTCCTCCATTGAGCAGCTGAGGTATTACAAATGGTAGCTAATCAAAACTCTAACCATTCCCTAAATGGGTATAAATAAAAGAGACAGACTTTAACATTAAATGAGAAGCTAGGAGCCTAAATTATCTGTTCCAGGCAAGCACTCATCATTTCCAAGTTGGGGTTAAAAAATAAGCAGAATTTCTCTCACAAAGCTAGATTTCTGAAAGGTAT
>NW_011479511.1:4259-5663 GCF_000754665.1 Bison bison bison | reverse complement strand
AGTCCAGTTGCTTGTGTGCTGTATATAAAATGTGTGTTAGTAGTCCTGACACTCGGTTCTATGATCCTACCAGCTCTTGGCTTTGGGAGCACTCCTTACCACCTCAAATTCCTGGGCAGTGGGGGCAGTGACATCTTTCTTAGGATTCCATGGAATCATTGAGTGGGGTATTCCATTTTCATCAGAGAGACAGGCCTTTAAAGGCAGAAAAAGAAACACTATTGAGAGGAAAGGGTATGAATCCACGTGGGAAATTTTCCCAAGACTTCTGGCACTAAAGTATCAATCTTTATGATTTCATGAATAACTGTCTTCAGTCTTAGATAGTAAGCTGTCTTTGTTCAACACTATATGCCCAGGGCCTACCCCAGCCCATAACACAGAGAAGATTTTCAGTAGATAATTTGTTGGATGTATGCTTAAGTGAATGAGTGAATGAATGAAGCAATCAGAGACACAGTTTGTTTAAAGAAAACTTCTTTGGGGAATTTGGCAGAAGGAGCAACAGAATCACCTGGAGACAGAGCGCAAGGAAGCAAGTACGCATCGGATCATGATTGTCTGAAGTGTCCCTGCCCTTGTACTCCCCTTTGTTGTTCTGTAATATATAACAGGATGCACCTGCCCAGACTTGGGAACTCTAGCTGGGTAGATAGGAAAGCTGATGCAAAGCCCCTGTTAATTAAAAAGCATTTTCAACTGAAATGGTCTTCTGGCAAACACAAAGTACTCAACCTCCTGATGGGTTTAATGCCTACATGTGTTGAGAATACACAATGAACAGTCTAAGGATTATCTCCTAATCCTGAACCCAGCAAAGGAAACAAGATATCCAAAGTCATCCATGGCTCTGTTATTTATCATGTAAAAATAAAAAATTAAATTCACGAACCACCAGATGGCCAAGGAAATCAAGTTTCTCTTATCTATGAGTTTATTCATGAATATAACGTTTAAGCATTTCTGCCCCTAATTTTCTCTGGTTTTCTTACTCCTTGTTCTGACTCATCTCTGAATATCTAGTCAAGAAATAGTACCAATACCCATGCTAGAACTTTCAGAATGATGACTCAAACAATCAAAAATCTAGGGAAATTTTCATTTGGAAGAGGACGCTAATGAAACCAATGGGATGGATCAAAGACAAGATGAGTGAGAACAAAGTGGAGATGGGGAGGGGACTCTCCCAGATCTTAAATGACATCATGTAGGTAGGCCACCTTTTTTGTCCTGTCTGTTAACTAAGACTTCTCTTGCCCCACTAAGCAGATTTGCCACAAGGAAATAAAAACAACTTGTTGTCATGACCAACCCAAATCCATTCATTCTACTGTTGCATTTTCAAATTAGCCTAGGTAGAGATCTCCTACTGAAATATTGGGACAGACAAGAGTTGGCGTCCAC
>NW_011479511.1:0-695 GCF_000754665.1 Bison bison bison | reverse complement strand
TGACGTACTCCTTTCCTGATTTGGAACCAGTCTGTTGTTCCATGTCCAGTTCTAACTGTTGCTTCTTGACCTGCACACAGATTCCCTAGTACCTGGCACAATGTCCCCCTCCGTATGAGTTCAACAGACATGCTGAATTCATGCACCACTTATACACATTATTCAACTGACAAAAAAAGAGAAAAATAATTTTTAGATTTCTCATTTCTGTTAGTTCTGCCAGCATACCATACATCACCTTGTGGTGCCAGGATACACTGGTACAATATTTTTAGGGCCCAGTCTCTGTCAAAGGCCATAAAATGTTACCAGTCTCAAACCCAGTAAATTCAATTCTGGAAACTTCTAAACAACAAGTCAAAAGAAGAAAATGAATACATGCACAAACACATTTACAAAAGTATATAGGAAGAATGCTGAAATATGTTAAAAGTTCAACAGTAGGAAAACTATTAAGCAAATTTGTCAGCTTGGTGGAATAGTAGGCTGCCATTGAAAAAGATGGACAAGAAAGCGCGTAGCAACAGAAAGGAGTATTTATGAAGCACTCAAAGGTTTCAAAAGGAGAACGCGGCACTGTATATTCAGGGCTTCCCAGGTAGTGCTAGTGGTAAAGAATTTGCCTGCTAATGCAGGAGATGCAAAAAGCCATGGACTCGATTCTTGGGTCAAGAAGATCCCCTGGAGTAGGAAAT
>NW_011479510.1:9544-9983 GCF_000754665.1 Bison bison bison | reverse complement strand
CAGGGAAGTGGTCCACAGGGAAGTGCAGTGCCCCCTTTGAGCATATCACTGCATCTTGCAGAGCAAGAGCCAGGAGGATCAGGCAGAGGGGCTCCGAGCAGAGGCTGGGGCATCTCCAGCCGGCCCTCCAGCGGGGAGTCAGATGATCTGCTTTGGATGCTATTTTTACATTTGCTAAAAAGGCCATGAAGCGGATTTCCAGACATCCCTGAATGATACAGTATATTGAGCAAGCCCAACTATTTAGCTTCCAGAATGGACGCCCTCGACCTGCTTGGCATTCGCTCCTCTTCCTCCACCCCCAGCACAGCAGTTCATATGTGACTAAAGAAACTTCTTGAAAAAGACAGGCACCATGGCTTCCCGAAGCCCAGATTTTGGAACAGCTTGGATTTAAGACTCTTTTCAGAAGGCACAAGAGAGAGTCTTAAATCCAAGC
>NW_011479510.1:4658-5595 GCF_000754665.1 Bison bison bison | reverse complement strand
AGATCTTTAAAACCACACAGAAGGTGAAAACAACTCCTAGACCATGCTCACATATTCTTATAAGCAAATTTTTTCAGTCATAATTCTACAGGGTCAAAGTCATTTTATATGGATGTCAGTAGGCCAAAGATTAGAGTAAGTATAAATTGTGGTACCTGGAACCCCTTCGGGTGAAAGTTCAAGAGAAACCAGATTTTTTAAGAGTTTTAAAAGACTGCAGACACGAGACGCCCAGGTGCAGCAGACCCCAGGCAGGTGCCTCTGGATCTAGACAAAGGTGTCTTGGGATGGGCCAAGACTGTTCTCTTTGTATAAGAAAGACGAAACAACTTATTTGATTTTACTAGATGAAGACACTGCTCGTGTGTCTCCCTGGAGTGTCTCAGAGAAGATGCTGGGGTCTGAGGTGTCTTCCAGAAATTCCATCTCCGGCCTCCATGGTGGGGAACCCACTCGAGGCAACTGAGTGTCATTTACTTCTCATGACCCGGAAATACAGGGCATCTGAAAATACAGATTTCTGTATCCCACCCCCAGAGAGTCTAATCTAGGAGATCTGGGGTGTGGCCTGGTAATCTGCAATTGAACAAGCACCCTGGGGACACTCCAGCCTCACATCCTCGACATTAGGAAGCACCGCCATGCAAGGTGGTCATGTGCACACCTGTCGCACTTGGCCAAAGAAGGTGAGCTTTGCTCCCATGTCCTTGCATGTTTTACATGCTGCAGAACTGAGACAAATGCCTACTAGTGCCAGGTGCCGACTCAGTGAACTGAGCTGGAAAGAAAAGCCATGACGGAGAGCATCAAATGCATTCCGGCATGGAGCAAGAGCCCGGCATGCATCCCTTGGCAAAAACTCAGTTTTTTCTAAAAATAAGAGAAGCTACAGGAGTTCAAGTGGCAAAACAAAAAAAAAACAAAAAAAACCAGTATA
>NW_011479510.1:0-799 GCF_000754665.1 Bison bison bison | reverse complement strand
CACGACTGAGCGACTTCCCTTTCACTTTTCACTTTCATGCATTAGAGAAGGAAATGGCAACCCACTCCAGTGTTCTCACCTGGAGAATTCCAGGGATGGAGCCTGGTGGGCTGCCGTCTATGGGGTCACACAGAGTCAGACACGACTGAAGCGACTTAGCAGCAGCAGAAGCAGCATGGAAAACCTTGGTGCAGCTAATGGCCCTTGCTACCCGCTGGTGCACTCCTGGCTCAGGGTGGCCAGGGCAGGGTCCGTATGCTTTGGTAAGGGGAAGAAGCAGGCTCCACAGAACTCTAACTGCTTCCATCTGTCAACTGTGATCAATTTTCATGTAACAAAAACCTCAAAGAACAGGAACTCTCTTTTATATCACATCTGCAAAATTCGTTTATTTGGGAGTTTTCAAATTCCCTCTAAAACATAGCCTTTACTTTTCACTCAACATTCAACCAGGGAGGTTGAATGACTTGCTCAAGGTCACACAGCGAGGTCCACACTGAGGCCCTTCACGCCACACTCAGCCTCTTCTGTCACCAGGCTAGCAATACATTCAAGCTCAAGCTTCCAAAGTGACACCATGTCAAATCTGAGGACCGTCCACACAGTCAGATGGCAGGCCAAAGCAGACTGGCACTCTTTACATCCTGCCTTTGAAAGAAACTGTTAGAAAAGAAGCGTGTTAAAAGCGTTAGTCACTCAGTCGCATCTGACTCTCTGCGACCCCATGGACCGTAGCCCGCCAATCTCCTCTGTCCATGGGAATTCTCCAGGCAAGAATACTGGAGTGGATTGCCATGCC
>NW_011479509.1:162781-164327 GCF_000754665.1 Bison bison bison | reverse complement strand
CTCCAGTGCTTTGGCCACCTCGTGCGAAGAGTTGACTCATTGGAAAAGACTCTGATGCTGGGAGAGATTGGGGGCAGGAGGAGAAGGGGACGACAGAGGATGAGATGGCTGGATGGTATCACTGACTCGATGGACGTGAGTCTGAGTGAACTCCGGGAGTTGGTGATGGACAGGGAGGCCTGGAGTGCTGCGATTCATGGGGTCGCAAAGAGTCGGACACGACTAAGCAACTGATCTGATCTCTGATCTGAGTGGGTGAACCTAGAGCCTATTAAACAGAGTGAAGTAAGTTTGAAAGAGAAAAACAAATATCGTATATTAACATATATGTATGGAATCTAGAAAAGTGGCATTGCTTATCCCATTTGCAGGGAAGACATAGATGTAGAGAACGGACGTGTGGACACAGTGGAGGAAGAGTGTGGGACGAACGGAGAAAGTGGCCTTGACATACATACACTATCATGTGGAAAACAGGTAGCAGGTGAGAAGCTGCTATTTACACAGAGAGCCCAGCCTGGTGCTCTGTGATGACCTAGAGGGGTGAGATTGGGGGAGGGGAAGGAAGCTCAAGACGGAAGGGATGTATGTATAACTATGGCTGATTCACACTGTTGTACAGCAGAAATCAACATAATATTGTAAAGCAATTTTCCTTCAATTAATAAATTAAAAAAAAATTTTACAGAAATACAAACAGCATGCTACTGACACAGAAACAGACACACAGATCAGTGAAATAGGACAGAAAGCCTGGAAATAAACCCACACAATTATAGTCAATTAGTCTACAACAAAGGAGGCAAGAATATACAATGGCAAAAATACAGTTTCTTCAATAAGCAGTGCTGGGAAAACTGAACAGTTACATGTAGAAGAGTGAAACTAGAACATTCTCTAATACCATATACAAAAATAAACACAAAATGGATTAAAGACCTAAATGTAAGACCAGATATCATGAAACTCCTAGAGAAAAACATAGGCAGAACATACTTTGACATAAATTATAGCAATACTTTATTGGATCCATTCCTAAAACAAAGGCAGTAAAAGCAAAAATAAACAACTGGAAACTAATTAAACTTAAATGCTTTTGCACAGCAAAGGAAAAGATAACCTACTGAATGGGAAAAATTATTTGCAAATGATATGACCAACAGGGATTAATATCCAACATAAATCTTCAGCTCATACAACTCAACATAAAAAAACCCTAACAACCCAATTTTAAAAATAGGAAGAACTGAATAGGCATTTTTTCCAAAGAGGAAATGCAGATGGCCAACAGGCACATGAAAAGATGCTCAACATCACTAATTATCAGGAAAATATAAATTAAAACCACAATGAGCTATTCCCTCACACCTGTCAGAATGACTATCATCATAAAGAATACAAATAGGGGCTTTCCTTGGTGGCTCAGTGGTAAAGAATCCACCTGCCAATGCAGGGGACATGGGTTCAATCCCTGGTCCAAGAAGATCCCAGATGTCTCATGGCAACTAAGCCTGGTGCCACAACTACTGAGCCCACCTGCTGCAAC
>NW_011479509.1:160578-160700 GCF_000754665.1 Bison bison bison | reverse complement strand
CGTATACAGGGTTATTGTTACCATCTTTCTGAGGAAACCAGAATAGAAAGAGACACGTGTACCCCAATGTTCATTGCAGCACTGTTTATAATAGCCAGGACATGGAAGCAACCTAGATGTCC
>NW_011479509.1:158619-159601 GCF_000754665.1 Bison bison bison | reverse complement strand
TGGGATTCTCCAGGCAATAACACTGGAGTGGGTTGCCATTTCCTTCTCCAATGCATGAAAATGAAAAGTAAAAGTGAAGTCGCTCAGTCGTGTCCGACCCTCAGCGACCCCATGGACTGCAGCTTTCCAGATTCCTCCATCCATGGGATTTTCCAGGCAAGAGTACTGGAGTGGGGTGCCATTGCCTTCTCCGATTTTTTTTTAACATTAATAAAGTTTAAATTTAATAAAGTTTAAATTGCAAACTATTAAAGTTATATGTGCTGCTGCTGCTGCTGCTAAGTCACTTCAGTCGTGTCTGACTCTGTGCGACCCCATAGATGGCAGCCCACCAGGCTCTCCTGTTCATGGGATGTTCCAGGCAAGAGTACTGGAGTGGGCTGCCAGTGCCTTCTCATGCATGAAAGTGAAAAATGAAAGTGAAGTCGCTCAGTCGTGTCTGACTCTTAGCGACCCCAAGGACTGCAGCCTACCAGTCTCCTCCGTCCATGGGATTTTCCAGGCAAGAGTACTGGAGTGGGTTGCCAGTGCCTTCTATGAGAGTTATATGTAATTTATCTCATTTTAAGAAATCTGATTTGCACATTCCAAATATAAATAGCAGACTGCTGGGGGTAGGAAAGATAAGGGAGTATGATAATTGCTTTATAGTAAGCTCTTCACTTTATGATATGATTCCACCTAGATTTCTTTCAAATAAATAACAATCTTGACAAATTTGAAATAACTGGTGCCCCCACAACCTTTCTCACCAAAATAAATTTTCACACAATGATTTCAGAAACACATCATTTGTGTACCTTTGTCACAAAAGCAACATAATAACAAGTATTTCAGCATATAACATGGACAATTTGATTGGACAATAGATGCTGCTTAACAAAAATGCTTTAATTTTGCAATGCTAATTTTTTAACTTTACAATATTGTATTGGTTTTGCCATATATCAAAATGAATCCGCCACAGGTATACATGTGTTCC
>NW_011479509.1:157712-157808 GCF_000754665.1 Bison bison bison | reverse complement strand
AGAGAGAAGCAAAAAAAAAAAAAAAACCAAAGTGCATGGTGTGGAGCTAGACGTGTACAGCCCGAAGACCACAGACACAGCTCCTTGACAAGGTAA
>NW_011479509.1:152359-156653 GCF_000754665.1 Bison bison bison | reverse complement strand
TGGGATCACCAACTCGATGGACATGAGTTTGAGTGAACTCAGGGAATTGGTGATGGACAGGGAGGCCTGGCGTGCTGTGATTCATGGGGTCGCAAAGAGTCGGACACGATTGAGGGACTGAACTCAACTGAACTAAGTCATATCTATAATCTCCTAATGTGCAGACAAAAAAAAAGACGAATTTTCATTCAGCTGGCATAAATACAAAGAGGTTTAGGAGTGTTTAATATCTAACAATCACCAGTGCAATAAGTATCTGTATACTTGTCAATTATACAAGCATGTGTTGAAATGAATCAATAATGTTGACATAATGTAATATCACCACCTAAAGCTTCAACAGAGAACAAATGAACTACTGCATTGCTGAAACTTACCAAATTAGCCATATTTGGATGCAGATTTGAAAGTGCAGTAAAGTTCTTTGATGCAATAGAGTTGGCCATTCTTTTATCTGCATTTTAGAAAATATAATTTAGATGCATAAGTTAAACAACTGAAATAAAGCTTGAGAAATTCCAAGACTGAAAAAAGAATTTATTTAGGAAAGTATGGGATATTCTACTCATTCTTTGGGAAAACTTTATTTATTTGGCTGCACTAGATCTTAGTTGCGGCTTATTAAGTCCTTCGATCTTCAATGTGGTATGAGGAATCTTCAGGCTATAGTTGTGGAAGATGGGATTTGTAGTTGCAGCATGCAAACTCTTAGCTGTGGCATGTGGGATCTAGTTCCCTGACCAGGGATCGAATCCATGCCCCCTGCATTGGGAGCTCAGAATCTTAGCCACTGGACCACCAAGGAAGTTCCAGGAAATTTTTATATTACAACAGTGAAATGTAAGTTAGATTCAACCTGTAAAAAGTATATTTTTTAAAAGGTCTTTTAAAGTTATGAATGATATAGTTAGGTTTCAATTTTTAACTTTCACTTTGCAAAAAAAAATTAGTCAATGTTTGAACAAATTTAGAGTTTCAGATGAGAGATGGGACATTGCAGATTTAAATATTTATTACCATAAAGCCTACTTTTAAAAAAACATAGCAAAACTACACTGTAACCACCTCTCATGCTTCTAGTTACATTGTGTATGGGTTTAGGCAGTACTTCACACTCCCCTCTATGGTATGTAAGCTCCATCAGGGCAGAAGCAGCATCTTAAAATTTGTGAGTGCATTTCAATGCTATCTTGCACATAAAAAGCACTCAATAAACATGAGATAAATGAAACAGAGACTTGTCCCTCAACTTAGTCACTAGAAAAGGTTTTAATGTAGTAACAGCTGTCAGCTACACCAAACTAGCAGATTTACTTGATTTCACTTCATTTTATGTGGCCTCTTTAGAATGCCCTCATCTCCAGGCTGTACTTTCAGGACACATTGAATAGCATAAGTTTCAAGAAGGCTGCACAATTACTCAAATATGATTTTGAATTCCAGCGCCACAAGTTTGTGATCAAATGTTTTGAATTATTGAGCTTTAATCTCCTCATCCACAAAATATGGATAATCTATCCTACAAGGTTGTTGTGAGAATTCAAAATAGTGTACATAAAGAGCCAAGATGTCCACAGGCTCTTGACCGATGAGAACACTGCTTTTCATTCTTATCCAATGTAGCAGTTTCTGCATTCAAGCCAGAATAAACAATTTAGCAGTGTTAAGGTCCTACTTATTCTTCAGCCGAGTCTGATCTGGTTGAAATTGATCACTAAGCAATTTCAGTCTCTGAAATACTTGCCAGCCTGACAGATTCATTCATTCATCCATCCACTCAGCCAACATATATTGAGAGCCTGTCAAATGCTAGACACTTGAGGTTAGAGAAGACAAACTATTCAGTAGCCAGATTTTGTGTAAAAATACTATCCATCTACATACTGAGTTCTCCAAAATTTTAGCCCTTAACATTTCTTGGTGGTTACTTACTTAGAGGAATATCACATGAACTCTTTGAAGTTCCTTCACTTCTTACTGTTAATCAAAATATATGGTGATATACTTTAGTGTCTGTCTACAAAAAGAAAATGACAACTTACTTCTCTAGGTTTTTGAGAAATACAAAATTAACATGAAATAAAGAGGCCAGTATGGTGATACAGAGATTACACCATCCATCAGCAAATGCTGTCCCTTCTATTTTCCAAATATATTTTAAAAGTCTCTGTTTCTCCATCTCCAGTGCCATCTCCTCAGTGCAAGGGTCAGTCACTCCTCATCTGGAGTACTGCTGTTTCCTAGTCTTATACATAGTTTATTCATTCAACACATGTGAGCTGAGTGTCTGACATGTATCAGGTACTGAGTCAGGACAGGAGGGGTGGCTCAGAGAGAAGCTAAAAAAAAAAAAAAACCAAAGTGCATGGTGTGGAGCTAGACGTGTACAGCCCGAAGACCACAGACACAGCTCCTTGACAAGGTAAAAAGAAAGGTGGTGGAGGAACTAGTCCAGTTAAGGTGACCTGGTGGCAATGTCACAGGTAATAGTTGTGGAGTGACTATTATGAGGTTGGCCCTATACTACAGACACTAGATACACATCATCTCCACCCCCGCCCCGCCCCCCACCACACACAGCTGATTACCACTCTCCAGATAACTCAGCAGCTCTCCTCTCTACAAACGGGACCTGGGACCTTGGAACACAGTTCCGTCTTCCTTGAGCATCCGCTCCAATCCCACCCTCAGATCCTCCCAAGACAAGAGCTTTAACATTTTGGGGGGCTCAAAGAGAAGATCTTATCACCCTCCTTCAAGTATCCCCAGCCTCTATTCCTTCTCTCAGCATTCTTAATTCCCTCATTACAGGGTGGGGTTCAGGATGACAGGGCTGTGCCTTGCCTTGCCCTTACTGTGTCCTACAGTGCCTAGTTAGGCTAGCACCTCAGGCATAGTAGCTGCTAGCTATTTGTTGACTAAATTAATGAGCAAGTCCTAAAAGAAACCTGATTTGTAATTTGAGAATAATATTGCTATAATTAACTTTGTGGATAAACAGGATTTTAGTTAATAACTAATTTTACATTTATATCCAGCATTTAAATTACAGAAACAAGTACAAATTGTAACCTACTATTCTAGATCAACAGAGCTTCCAAAGAGCTGGCATTGATGGTCCTATATAATCTTCTAGTTTATTCTACAGACCTGTGCTGGGGCTGCTACAGAGAAATCCTCTTATATGGTTATTTCTGTACGTGAAAATCCCCCCGAACTTCCATCACAAACCAAAGACTTTTTTTTTTTTTTAACAAACTTTGACAAAGTTGACCACCTTGCCTAGAGGGGAACAGCTGTTCAATTATTTTTATAAATCCAATTCAAAAGGGTAGTTTTTACTCCTTCAGTGGGAACTCAGCAAGTTTTGTATATTCTGGGTTGGCCATAAGAAAACGGGGAACCGCCCATCTCTGGAGAACTCACCAGCATGGAGACAAAAAGAGCACTTGCTAGTAAACTTTCAAGGTAGTCTTAATTTTTTTTTTTTTAACCAAACACTGCTTTGAAAAAAAGAACGAAAGAGAGGGAGGAAGGGACATGACTTGCACACAGAGATTAAAAACCGTCCCTTTTAAACCCTCCACGCTTTAAAATGTACCTGAAGATTCCAAATCTAGGACATTCTAGAACAGGGAGCACTGTGGAGAGGGCGCCTGAGGTGGCGGGGAGCGGGGTGTGAGTCGTGGGTGGGGGCCTCCAGGGCCAGTGCCCGTGCGCACGTGTCCGCACACACCTGTCAACCCCACAGAACGGCCGCGCGTCAGCCAGGCTGGGAGTGGGGGGAGCGGGCGGGTGACGCAGAGGTACCTCAGAACGCGCTTATCCCCCCCGCATCGATTACACCCGCGCGTCTACATGCGCCGCGCCACGCGAACGAGCACACTCCACCCGTGTCCTGTGTGTTCCTACGTGACTGTGACTCCGCGGGTGTGGACTGGAAGCCGGCGTCAGCTGCCCACTTCGCACCCCGGGGCGTCCCCCGAACCGCAACCCGCCGGCTTCCACCTCTCGAGGGCACCGGGGTGACCGCCACCCGCGGGCAGCCGGGAAGGGAGACCATTCCCACCGCGGACGGCGCGGCCCAGAGGCCTGCCCTCAGGAACAGACGACGGCCCGCCGCCCGCCGCCCGCCGCCACCCGGTTTCACCTCAGCGTTCTCGCCGGCTGCTCCTAGGAGCGCTCGCCTAGACGCTCTCGCTCTTGGACAGCAGCCAGCCACACGCAGGCCCCGCCCAGACGCCTCCCCCGCTCGGCCGGAATTCGGCTTCTTCTCCACAGCGCTTTCTGCCCA
>NW_011479509.1:133339-152259 GCF_000754665.1 Bison bison bison | reverse complement strand
CCCCCCCCCCCCCCCCCGCCGATCTCAGACTCCGCCCACTTCTGGGCTCTGCCCAGCCCCCGAGTTCTGATCCCGCCTCCAGATCCGACTCCACGCATGCCTCTCCCACCGATCTCAGACTCCACCCACGCTCTGACTCTGCCCCGCCCTCAGCTTCGACCCCGCCCCGCCCCCCTCTGCAAACTCCGGTTCCACTCACTCCCTGACTGCCCAACCCAAGCTCTGCTGACTCCGCCCACTCCTGGCCCCGCCCCTCACCTCGCCCTGACTCCGCCCTCAGCCCCGCCTTGCGGCTCCAGACGCCTTGAGGGTCGCCGCCCCTCTGCAGTCTGGGTAGTGAGGAGAGAGAGACTCGGGAGACTGGCCGCGGGTGGTTCCCGTTTCTTTGCTTTCCCGGGGGCCCGAGCCTGTCCTCCAGTCTCCCGAGCGGGAGTCCGGGCTGCTAAAAACCAGGTGTCCAGGAAGATGCTGGGGATCTTTTCTGCTGAAACAGCAGAAATACAGGAGACATTGCTATAGAAAGTGCAGCAGTTGAACGCACAGCTACAAACATGTGCTGTGTGTAGCCAGGGAAATCTGGAAAAGCCTGCGTGTCTACTCAGCAGCCTAGTTGTGAGCTAGCAGGATGTTCTGACTGGGGAGAGGTGGATCGAGTGTAGCAGGGATCTGTTAGTTCTTACGGGGCATGTGACTCTGGATCTCAGTGAAAGAAGAGAGCATGGAAGAAAGAAGGGTGCACGGTTGCTGATAAAGCTTCTAGAAGAGGAGCGGGTGTTGGATGCAGACTTGTCACCTGCTGGGGGAGTGTGAACAAAGGCCAGGCTGCTAGATCGATAACGCTAAACCCTGATGATGCTATTTGTATCATTTCAGATGCATACATATAGATATACACTGTATGTATAATTTGATCTGCTAAATATTGGGCTTTGGTGAACGTGACAAAACATTCGCCGGGCTTTTTAGTTAGTACCATTTGGAAATCTTTTTAGTTTAATGACATAAATTTTTGTTGAAAGAGGAAGACCCCTGGAGAAGGAAATAGCTACCCACTCCAGTATCCTTGCCTGGAGAATTCCATGGACAGAGGAGCCTGGAGGGCGACAGTCCATGGGATCAAAGAGTTGGACGTGACTGAGCGACTAACACATAAAAGAGTACTAAATCAGGGGCAAATAAGTTAAGATCCAAAAACTAAATTCTTAAAATTTGTCACCAGTTACTGTCCACTTGTAGCATTACTTAAATTATTGAAATTCTTTCTTTAACAGGAAAAACAATTTTGGTACTTATTATACAGCTATGTACTGCAAAAGAGAAGTGCAACATCAGGGGCAAGTCTTATGTTGTTATCAAAACATAGTTTTATGTTGCATCTTTTTTTTTTTTTTTTTTGCTGTGTTGCTCTGTTTCCAGGATTTTGGTTCCCCCATCAGCAACTGAACCCCAGCCCCCAACAATGAGAGCACCAAGTCCTAAACACTGGACCTCCAGGCAGTTCCCTCCTTTGTTATTTTTTAATTTCCCAAACAATGGTAGAAAGAAAAATAAAGTACCTGCCTTCCTGCTGCTTAAATAAAGTTAAAAAAATTTTTTTCTTATTCCTTTCCACTCTTGTCTTTACAAGCACATACCTTGATCTTTCCAAAAGAAAAGGTAATGCCTTACCTGGCATTCTTAGTCTATTCTAAAGGGGGAAAAAAGGGTATAAAAAATAATTTGTATGCATTTTTCATTTGAGCCTCACTGGGGGAGTAAAATTTTAAATTTTCATTTGCATTTTTTCACATTTTAGCAAATTAATTTTAGCTGAAAGGTATCTAAGATTAAGCAAGTATAGTCAACTTCACCAGGACACAATAGGCTTTTCATAAGATGTGCTGCTTTGAAATACAAGCCTGAAAGAGTGGAATTGTTTGATGTTAATAATGAAATTGGGACACCCCCCTTGTTACATAAAGAATTCATCTCTTCCATTTTTATAGCAATTCCATTCTTAACAATAGAATTGACTTGTCAATACACTTTGGATGGATATGAACAGAAGCAAAGACAGGGAACGCCTAGCCTCACCACTTGATGTAGAAGTCGAGGGTGAGTGAACAAAGGTCAACATTGAAATTGCTTGCGTGTCTGGCTAAAGAAAATGGTGTGAGGCCACACCCATCACCTCCCTGGAGCATGCCAGCTGTCAGGCCATTGAGGAGCATGTCACAAAGGGGTGACAGGCAAAGCATGTAGCAATCAACTTCACACCTACTAATCACTGGGGTCGGGGGGGAATGACAATTATTTTAATGAATTACAAAACCACCTTTTATTTATTCAACAACAAAATAACTTTTGTAAAGTTGGTCCAGTGATTACACATCCTTCCCAGGAGCTGAAATACTGACAACTCAATTACTAGTCTCGCTCTCCACTCCTCCATCTAAAATGAGACCAGCCAATAAGGGGAAAGAATCTGAAAAAAATATATGGGGTGGTGGCTTCCTTGGTGGCTCAGTCTGGTGGCTCACCTGCAATTTAGGAGACCCGGGTTTGATCCGGGTTGGACACGACTTAGCAACTAAACAACAAGAAATATGCACTAGGAAACCAACATGGCAAGGCAAATAGAAAAAACAAGGCAAATACCAGGGCAACTTTGCTTCCAGCCTCTAGCCCTTGGTGGTCTAGCAGCTGGGATTTCTAATTTTCATCCAGGCTGAAGTGAAGTTGCTCAATTGTGTCCAACTCTTTGCAACCCCATGGACTGTAGCCTACCAGGCTTCTCCGTCCATGGGATTTTCCAGGCAAGAGTACTGGAGTGGGTTGCCATTTCCTTCTCCAGAGGATCTTCCCAACCCAGGGATCAAACCCATCTCCTGCATTGTAGGCAGACACTTTACCCTCTGAGCCACCAGGAAACCAAAACACTTGTTTTTTCTTGCATGGAACTGAGCCACACTATCCCCAAGGTGTGCCTGTCATTGGTGTCTGGTCCATGCTATGCATCCTTTCTGCACTCTGCACGCCTGCCCTGTGCTGTACCAAAGAGAACGTGTTGAGGGAAGAAGAGTGGAAGAAGAAGCTCTTCAGCACTCGGAGCACAGGTGTCCCTTTGGGGAGGAGAATACAGTTGCCCCCCAGCCTGCCCCACCAGAGGGTTACTCCTGGGACAACACAGGGAAGGGCCCCTCTCTCTGGAGGGCTGTCATGGGCCAGGTTCATCACAGTTTATGTTAGGCATAAACTGAAAGTCGGACTCGAGTTGACAACAACAACAGAGTCCAAATTACTCCAAGCTAAGAGTACGAGTGTTTGGGAAAAGCCAACTTCCACATGCAGCTCTACGCTTTCTTTCCTCTGGGTCCAAATCCTGGTCTCTGTTCTGTGTTTGCTTTATGACTTTGCTCAGCACTCAATATCCTGTCTGTGTTGTTCACATGTTGGCCGAATACTAAAAGATGAAAGAGAAAAACTCAACAAGACATTTTTATTTTTAATTGTAAAAGGACCATGGATATTTCTCAGCGTGCTTAATTCCAACACACATCGGCCAGAGTTCTCTCATCTTAGCTGTTTTATCGCACAGTTGTCTAAATGAGAAAATAAATGAATTCTAGAAACTAAAAGTCAAGCTATCTGGTCAAAATTTCACTTTTGCCATTAATTAGCTGTGTCAGTCAAGACTCTCTGAGCTTCATTTTCCTTATCTGTCAAATAAAAGGTTTGGGCAGACCCAAGGGACAGATGAACCTGTGAGGGAAAGGCTCTCTATTTATCTGTGTGTTTGTTGGTCTCTTCTGGATGCACAGTTTTGGAAAGCTTGTTCATGTCAGATTTCTCCCATGGCTAACGTGACAACTGGGCTTCTCAGGTGGTGCTAGTGGTAAAGAACCCACTTGCCAATCAATGCAGGAGACATAAGAGATGCAGGTTCCATCCCTGGGCTGGGAATATCCCCTGGAGGAGGGCACGGCAACCCACTCCAGTATTCTTGCCTGGAGAATCCAACGGACAGAGGAGCTTGGTGGGCTACAGTCCATAGGGTCGCAGAGTTGGACACGACTGAGGTGACTTAGCATGCAAGATAGCAACTGGCCAAGAGCTGGTGTTTGCTGAGTGAACCGTTCGATAATCATGAATAACATCAACTTCTAAAAGGTGACACTGCTGAAAGGGGGGACGTTTTGCTCACTTGGGGTGCATAGAGGCTGCTACATGTATTGAGAGGAGATAAACAGATTTGTATCTTAGGGCTTTTTCAAGTTCTTTCTAGTCCTAACTTAGCTGACTGTAGTGGTCTTAGAAGAGTTATTGAAGTCCATGTAAAATGTAAATAAACATGACTCCTCACCCTTTTTTATTTTAAACTCCTAAGGGACATAGTGTACTCCTCCCTATGAAGTAACAGATGGGAGAGACTTCCTTGGTGGTCCAGTGGCTAAGACTCTGGGTTCCCAATGAAGGGGACCTGGGTTCAATCCCTGATTGGGGATCTAGATCCCATATGCCACAGTGAAAATCCTGCATACTGAAACGAACATCCTTTGCAGCCAAATGAATAATTACTTTTAAAAAAAGGAAATAACAAATGGGAAATTAAGGATGGCTGCATTCCATTGATAACCATCACTAAAACAGGTTGCAAAATACTTTAACTGATATTCCTGGCTGATAGTATTCTGGGACCAGGTAGGCTATGAAAACGAGTTGAAATGGCTCCACCATTCTCCTTTCAACTCAATTTTCCCTAAATTAACCAGAGTCTAGTACACAAAAGGGGCTTCCTTTTGGAAGATGGCTCAGACTGTAAAGAATCTGCCTGCAATGCGAGAGACCCAGGTTCGATCTCTGGGTCAGGAAAATCCTCTGGAAAAGGAATTGCTACCCACTCCAGTATTCTTGTCTGGAGAATCCCACAGACAGAGGAGCCTGGCAGGCTACCATTCATGGGGTCGCAAAGAGTCGGACAACTGAGCAACTAAACAGAAGCCATACAGGAAAGAAGCAGAGCACTGTCACAAGTTTCCTGGAGTGTCCATGTGTCTGTCCTTCCTTGGCAGAGCTCAGACCAACAGCCACACAGAGCCCTGCAGCCTCAGCAGTGTTCTATGGGCATCACCAAGTTCCACGCAGGGGACACATCAGGTCATCAGTTGGGGAATTCTCTCCCTCAAATTGGTTTTCTAACAATTTTAATATCATTGGGGGTTGGAGGGGGGAGAAGGGTGTCTCAATTGAAATGTTAAATGAGGTGGAAGGCGTGGAAATGCAACCAAGTAATAAACATTCCAACCCGGTGACACAGTCGGAGTGAACGTTGGTAAAGAATCGTGACAAAGTGTCTTAGGAAGCAGGGTGTGATAGGGAATTTAGGGCTTTATGAGGACTTAAAACAGGCACAATCCTAATGTTAACAATAGGAGTACAGGAAGGGCTGGGCAGGAGGATGAGGAACAGAGGAGAAACATGCAGTGCACAGGTAATGGGGCTGTGCAGACTGAAAAAAAAACCCCAGCAATGAGCTGTGACTTCACGTCCATTACGATGGCTGCAATTAAAGACAGACAATAATAAGTGTTGGCGAGGGTGTGGAGATATCAGAACCTTCCTACACAGCTGGTGGGGATGAAAATGACACATCTGCTGAAGAGAAAAAATGTCAGGCAGTTCTTCAAAGAGTTACTCAAAGAGTTACTCAAAGAGTTGCTCAACAAAGAGTTACTGTCTGACCCAGCAGTTCCACACCTAGATATCTCACCAGGAGAACTGGAAATATATGTCCACCCAAAGTTATATATGAATGTTCATAATTCATGTCTGTGTTAGTCACTCAGTTGTATCTGACTATTTGCGACCCTATGGACTGTAGCCCGCCAGGCTCCTCTGTCCACAGGGATTCTCCAGGCAAGAATACTGGGGCGGGTTGCCATGCCTTCCTCAAGGGGATCTTCCCAAACTAGGAATCGAACCAGGGTCTCCTGCATTGCAGGTGGATTCTTTACAGCTGAGCTACCAGGGAAACACATAATGACCCCAAATGCAAACAATTCAAATGTCCCTAAACTAATGAATGGATATACTTAGAAATAGTTAAAATGGTCTATCCATACAATGGAATATTATTTGGCCATAAAAAGGGATTAAGTACTGGGACTTCCCTGGTGGTCCAGTGGTTAAGCTCTGCACTCGCAGTACAGGGGGCACAGGTTTGATCCCTGGTTGAGAAACTAAGATCCTGCATGCTTCACAGTGTGGCCTAAATAATTAATTAATAACTTTAATTTAAAATAATTTATGTCTTGATTACCTATTGAAAAATTATTTGTTTGTTGTTTTCAAAAAGAAATGAAATCACTGTTACTTATTACACCAAGAGGGCCTTTTTGAAACCATTATACTAAGTGAAAGAAGCCAGTCACAAAGAGACACAGGTTGTCTGACTGTGTTATATGTGCTATGTGCTAAGTCGTTTCAGTCGTCTCTGACTCTTTGTGACCCTATAAACTGTAGCCTGCTGGCTCCTTTATCCATGGAATTCTCCAGGAAAGAATACTGGAGTGGGTTGTCATGCCCTCCTGATCTTCCTGATCCAGGGATCAAAACTGAGTCTCTTGTGTCTCCTGTGTTGGTAAACGGGCTCTTTACCAATGAGCCTGGGAAGTCTGCACTTACATGAGTCATCTTGCACTTACTGCTGCTACTGCTAAGTCGCTTCAGTCGTGTCTGACTCTGTGCGACCCCATAGACGGCAGCCCACCAGGCTCTGCCATCCCTGGGATTCTCCAGGCAAGAACACTGGAGTGGGTTGCCATTTCCTTCTCCAATGCATGAAGTGAAAAGTGAAAGGGAAGTCGCTCAGTTGTGTCCGACTCCTAGCGACCCCATGGACTGCAGCCTACGAGGCTCCTCCGTCCGTGAGATTTTCCAGGCAAGAGTACTGGAGCACTTATATGAGATGACCATAATAGACAAACCCTTAGAGACAGAAAGTAGATTAATGTTTGCCTAGGGTTGGGTGGGGGATGAATGGGTAAGGGGTTTCTTTAAGGGGTGATGAAAATGTTCTGGAACCAGATAATTGCACAACTCTGAATATACAAAAAACCATTCAATTGCATACTTTAAGAGGGTGAATTGTATGATATATGAATTCTATCTCAGAAAGCCATTATTTTTTTAAAATGAGCCTCAGATTTCCTCACTGTTCTTGTGGAAACTATGAGCCAGGGAACTGTGACCTTCTGGGATTGGAAAACCCAATGCTTCAAATCTGCTGAGAACATACAGAAATTTTGACACCATCCTGAAAGTTCTGGTTTATGGACGAGGAGGAGAAAAATGGTACCCCTGTATAACACATTTTGTGATCTGAGTTTAAATTTGAGTTTCCCCAGCATGAATTACATTTTTTTTTGAATTACGTTTAAAGACACACCAAAGGTTTCTTTGCTATCTATTATTTAATTCTTGCCATAGTTATGAGGCCATGAATAGAAGACACGAAGTTTTGTTTTTCAATTTGTTGATCGAAAGCAATCAGCTTATTAAAAAAAAATTAAGATTAAAAAAATCATTGGTTACACTTGAAACTAACACTGTAAATCAACTATAGTCCAATATAAAGTGTATGTGTGTGTGTGTGTGTGTGTGTGCACGCACGTGAGAGCTCAGTCGTATCTGACTCTTTGCGACCCCATGGACTGTTGCCCTCCAGGCTCCTCTGTCCATGGACTTCTCCAGACAAAAACACTGGAGTAGGTTGCCATTTCCTTCTTCAGGGGATATGCCCAAACACCAGGATCTCTTGCGTCTCCTGCAGTGGCAAGTGGGTTCTTTACCTCCGAGCCACCTGGGAAGGCCATAATCCAATATAAAATAAAAATGTAGAAAAGAGCCTGGGAATTGGCACAACATTTTATGTTTTGCCCCTAAATTAAACGTTATTTTGATATTTATATGTTGAGTTGTATGGGGGAAAAGTGATCTGTATGTGGTCTCATGTATTGTTGCGAAAAAAATCACTGATGCTTTTTCTTCACGTCTTAGTGTTTGGGCACACTGACGTCAGCTTCCAAGGGCTATCTAGTAGAATTCCAGGACTTTTGGCTTTTCTTCTTAGCATTCTTGAAATAAAAACTGACTATATTTTATTATTTAATGATAGCATATGATGTCAGACAATATTTGTATAGATTTTACCACTCAGCTTTAGAACAGATGGTGGTAAGAAGGAGTTCATTCTCTCCCTGTCTTCACAGCTAAGAATAAAATAGGTCGATACAGTCACTTCTATATCATCAAAATTTTTTCCTCTTGATCAGTCCTTTTCTGACCCAAAGGTCACAGCTATTGCAAAATTTTATTGTGGCTTGACAAATTCTCCATGTCAACTGCATATTACAGGATCTTTCATTTCTTCAATTAAACAAGTGGAAATGGATACCACCTGTGCTCTCATATTTATGATGTCAATAAAGCCCACCATAATTACACTGTGCTGTTGAAAAATGGCATGCCAGCAAACTGACAGGCATTTGGGGGTGACCATTTCACACAATACCCACCACTGATCAAGTTATTTCAAAGGCTTCAAGCCACGGATTAATAGGAAAAAAGACTTTGCCTGTCAAATGCTTTCATTTATATTTTGCCAACCACTCCACTAAGCAAAACATATTTATTATATCAGTCTCTTTACAATTACAAGGGGGGAAACTTGAAAACATGTTGAAAAAATGATGCCCTTTGAACTATAATTAGAAAGGAAAAATGCTAAAGTTTACAACAGTGATTCCACATAGATTCACTTTTAAATAATTATTTCCTGAGAGGAGATGTTGATACAGGGTCCATCTTGAATTTATAACTTTTAATACAAATTTTAATTTTTTATCCCACTGGGCAAGACAGTAGAATGTGATCAGGAGTAAGAAATTAGGAATGATGGATTCAAATCCTACTTCTAAGACGCATCTTAGATTATTAACATCTGAAAACCCTTTACCGACTTATGCGAATGTTTCCAGAGTTCTGGTGTGAATATATTAAAAGGTTTCCTATCACAGTGTTTGGGCTTCCCTGATGGCTCAGACTGTAAAGAATCTACCTGAAATGCTGGAGACCCAAGTTTGATCCCTGGGTTGGGAAGATCCCTGGAAAACGGAATGGCTATCCACTCCAGTATTCTTCCCTGGAGGATTCCGTGGACAGAGAAGCCTGGCAGGCCACAGCCCCGGCAGACCACAGAGCTGGACATGACGCAGGGACTAACAGTTGCAGTGTTTAAAAGGGAGTCAACCTATGAAAATAGAAATGTTCCCCAGCTGGACTGGCTTTGTCTTGTGTCAGTGTTCTTTTTGGCAATTTTTAGAAATTAGAGTATAAAGACTGAGTTCTGTTTAAGGTAATAATAAAGTTCTGAAATGGTGATGGTTATAAACCCTGTGAAAGGAAAGTCACTGAATCATACACTTTAGAATGGTCAAAATGAAATAAAAAAAAAAAAGGTTAAAATGGGAACTTCACTGGTAGTAAAGAGCGGATAAGGATCGGTCTGCCGATGCAGCAGACACGGGTTTGATCCCTGGTCTGAGAAGACCCCACGTGCTGCAGAGCAGCTAAGCCTGCCCCACAGCCACTGAGCCTGCGCTCCAGAGCCCACAAGCCGCGGCTGCTGAAGCCCAAGTGCCTAGAGCCTGTGCTCTGCTGCAAGAGAAGCCACCGCAGTGACACCCGAGCTCCTCAGCGAAGAGTAACCCCCAGTCTCTGCACCTAGAGAAGCCTGCGCAGCAGTGAAAACCCAGCACAGCCAAATATAAATAAATGTTTTTAAAATGGCAAATTTTATGTTACATATATTTTACCACACATAGAAAGATTGAATTCTCCTGGCCCTATGAATGGTATCAACCTGAGGCTAAACATTTCCGAGAAGTCAAATTGCAGTACTTTCCATTTTTCTATCCTCTCGAGGATGGCAGAAACCGGTTTGATAAAACTGAGAGAATTTTTATACTGCTCATTACATTTACCTTTTATCTGGTATACCTCTGAGTATCCTTCTTAAACACCTAGAAGTAGACTATAGCTAAACACTCTTTACTCCACTGTGACATGGAGCCAGGAGAGGCGTCTAGACCAGGGGTCCCCAACTCCTGGGCCACATACTGGTACTGTTCCGTGACCTGTTATAAAGCAGGCTGCACAGCAGGAGGTGTTGTTATCGCTCTTTAGTCGCTAAGTCGTGTCCAACTCCTTGCGACCCCATGAACTGCAGGCTCCCCTGTCCTTCACTATCTCCTGGAGTTTGCTCAGATTCATGTCCATTGAGTTGATGATGTCATCCAACCATTTCATCCTCTGTCATCCCCTTCTCCTCCCGCCTTCAATCTTTTTCAGCATCAGGGTCTTTTCCAATGAGTCAGCTCTTCACATCAGGTGGCCAAAGTATTGGAGCTTCAGCTTCAGCATCAGTCCTTCCAATGAATATTCAGGGTTGACTTCCTTTAGGATTGACTGGTTTGGGATGTTTTTTTAAGTCCAAATAAATGGATGAATAAAAGCAATCCTTTCGATGTCTGCATCTTCTGCAAATAAGTAACTGTGCAATCCAACTCTAAAAGACGTTGAAAATATCAAGACCCAGAAGAGAGAGTTTTGGAAGCTGGGAGAACAAAATGCACCATCTAGACAGGCTGGCAGACTCTATCCCATGGACTAAATCTGGCCTCCACCTGTTTTTCTGACTGGGGAACCATTGGATAGTTTTCACATATTTTAATGGTTGAAAAAAATCAAAAGAAGAATATTATTTCACAACATGTGGGAATTATACGAAATTCAAATGTGTCTATAAAGTTTTAATGGACACAACCACCATATAGTCTAGAGTTGCCTTCACACCTCAGTAACACATTCGGACAGTTTCAACTGGTACCATGTGTGTGAGTGTATGTTCAGTCGCTTCAGTCGTGTCTGACTCTTTGTCATTCTATTGACTATAGCCCATCAGGCTCCTCTATCCTTGGGATTCTCCATGCAAAAATACTGGAGTGAGTTGCCACACCCTCCTCTAGGGGATCTTCCTGACCCAGGGATCGAACCCACATCTCCTGCTTTGCAGATGGATTCTTTACCCACTGAGCCAGCTGGGAAAGCCCAACAGAGACTCTGCTGCTGCTGCTGCGGCTAAGTCGCTTCAGCCGTGTCCGATTCTGTGCGACCCCATAGACGGCAGCCCACCAGGTTCCCCCGTCCCTGGGATTCTCCAGGCAAGAACATTGGAGTGGGTTGCTATTTCCTTCTCCAATGCATGAAAGTGAAAAGTGAAAGTGAAGTTGCTCAGTCGTGTCCGACTCCTAGCGACCCCATGGACTGCAGCCCACCAGGCTCCTCCGTCCATGGGATTTTCCAGGCAAGAGTACTGGAGTGGGGTGCCAGAGACCCTATGTCCTACTAAACGTAAAATGCTATCTGACCTAGGTGGCTCAGTGGTAAAGAATCCACCCGCCAAAACAGGAGACACAAGAGATGAGGGTTCGATCCCTGGGTCGGGAAGATGCCCTGGGGTAGGAAATGGCAACCCACTCCAGTATTCTTGCCTGGAAAATCCTATGGACAGAGGAGCCTGGAGGGCTACAGTCCATGAGGTTGCAAAGTTAGGCACGATTGAGCACACACACACAGTTTTATAGAAAAATTTTATTGACTCCTCTTCTAAATACTCTCTGGGCATAAAAAGTTTTCCATTGGTGGCAGAATTGAGCAAGGTGGCTAGTCTTAGGTGGAAATCTTATTTACACGTGTTAAAAACAATGCTGTATCTCAGTAAGTAAAAATTAGCCTTCAAAAAGTACAACTTGCCCTCTTGGGGGATCCTTTCCTGGGAGTTCTTTTATGATCAGAGCATAAAAATCAATGGTTTCTATAAAGAAATTGCCTTATGGTCAACCTGGCTGAAATGCACTGATTATACAAAGTGGTGGGTAATTGATTTTGAGGGGCTGGAGTGGCAGCCAGTGTGCTTCAGGAACACGTTGCTGGCTTGTGAGACAGATTGAGCCATGATGTTTTGGAGGGCTTGGTTTCTCTCCATAAATTAAAACTCTGTGTTACTAGCAAAAGTAGGGTTAGGATAGGTTGAAACTCAGGTTTAAAGGCTCGGCTCCAACCATTCTGACACTTTGCCAGGAAACTGTGACCATTGGCACTTAAGAACCCCTGTAAAAGTGCTCTTTAAAAATCTTGAGTACATACTATCAAAAAAAACCTATAGTAAAAATGTCAATAAGCAGGGGGAAATTACTCCGTGTCTAAAGTTATTGACACCAAGATGTTCGTGGCGTTTCATTTTACTCCAGTGCGTGACCCCACATGTTAGCCACCACAGTAATGGCTCCGTAGAAGCTAAGGAAACCACAGAGCACAAAGCTCGAAGAAATTTTTATCATTCCCAGGTTTCTGACTCAGCGCTGAAAGGTCGCGCTTTGGGCCCTTCTCTGGTTTTAATTGCCTTTTTGCACTTATTCCTAAACGTTAGGTTGTAACTTGACACTCACTTCATGTCTCCCCACACCTTGAGGGCAACAAGTTATTGTTTCATAAAAAGTGCAGTTAAACATGAGTACCGCTGTACCGGATCCATCACCGATTCCACAGTGATACCCCTGATACTTAGTGATCGAGAAACCATCAACTCTGACTCCTTACTCCTTGTCCCGATGTTTCTCCTTTTAGATCAATTCTTTCTCCTTATTTCTCAGAGCACTCAAAACAGCTTGGGGGTGGGCGTGGGGTGGATTTCCTTGTCAGCCCAGTGGTTAAGAATCTGCCTTCTTCCCCTGCCCCAAAAGAATCCGCCTTCCAATGCAGGGGATGGAGGTTTGATCCCCTGTCGGGGAACTTAGATCCCACATGCTTCTGGGAAACTAAGCCTGCATGCGGAAACGAGAAAGCCTGTGTGCCACAACAAAGACCCAGAGCAGACATTTTTTTAATAAATTAAGAAAACAGCTTGGAGGATAAAACCCCATTTATGTAAAAGAACGATTACCTAGCGATCAGTTACCTACTGCTATGTAAGCACCGAAAACGTCACCGCTTAAGACAACCTCCATTTATCATCACGGTTTCTGTGGGTCAGGAATCTGGGCATTCCTCGGCAGGGTTGTCCACTTGGGGTTTGCACAAGGTTGCAATCAAGGTGTCATTAGGGCTGAGGTTTTATGGAAAGGTTCAACCAGGGAAAAATCCACTTCTAGACTCATGTATTGGTTGACAGAACTCAGTGCCTCCAGTGCTGAGGTCTGTGGGCCTCAGCTCTGTGCAGGAGGAGGTCCCCAACAGAGCAGATTGCTTCCTCAAAGATCAAGGGCTGAGAAGGCACATAGTCTGCTAACAAGACATGCGTCATAATCTTTTGTGGTCTAATCATGGAATTGATGGCCCTTGACTCAGCTGCATTACTGGGCAGAATCTTGCCCACGCTCAAGGGTCAAAGATAGCCCAGGCATGAATGCCAGGACTCTGGGTCACTGGGAAAGCAGCTCAGAGGCTGACCACATGGAAGGGCAGGTGTGTTTTCTTGCTTGATTATACATAGAAGATTTCTGGTAGAACACAGAATAATTTATTAGAAATTTCTGGGAATTCCATGGTGATCCAATAGTTAGGACATGGTGCTTTCACTGCTGAGGGCCCGGGTTCAATTCCTGGTTGGGGGCCTAAGGTCTCACAAACTGCATGGTGAGCCACCCTCCTCTTCAAAAAAGAGAAAGAAAAAGATGGAAATTGTTGGTAGTGTTTACCTCCAGAAATAGGACTAGGGCATCAGAGATAGTGGGAGAAGGATTTTTACTTTTCACTATATACGTTTCTATATTGTTTTACCTTAAAACACAAATGTAGTTTGTTATGTTTTAGTTTTAAATAGAAAAAGGGCACTCAAAGTTATTTTCCAATAACTGTACCTTTTTAAAAAGTAGTCTGGACTCAAAGAATAAAAATCAGTGAACCCAATTCATTTGTGTGCACAAATTAGTAAATAGTACAGAAATGTAAGTAAATATGTAGCAGTAGTATTTTTATAAAATCAAATTATTTTTCCGGACAGCCTAAAAGGAGCATACATCACTCACTTCCCTCACAAACATTTTATTGCATTCAGTCAGCACAGGAGCTAAGAGATAGATCAGGACTAACCCATGTTCTGGAAATTACCTCTAATCATTAGATTGTTTCAGAATCGATGACTGCTTTGGCTTCATAAAGGGGCTCATTTCAGTGTCCTGTTTCTCCCCAAGTTTACCCAACATTGCCAGATAAAATACAGGATGCCTAGGATGGCCCTTGTAATATTTGGAAAAAACTTACACTGAATGGCTCAGACAAAGAATCCACCTGCAATACAGGAGACCTGGGTTCGATCCCTGGGTTGGGAAGATTCCCTGGAGGAGGGCACAGCAACCCACTCCAGTTTTCTTGCCTGGAGAATCACCATGGACAGAGGAGCCTGGAGGGCTACAGTCCAAGGGGTCACAAAGAGTTGGACATGACTGAGTGACAAAACACAGCACTTTCACTGAAAAAGTGTTCGGTGTTTTATCTGAAGCCCAGATTTAACCAGGCAGCCTGTAGTTTTATTTGCTTACCTGACACACAACCCCAAAGTTGGCCCCACTGAGCTAGCACAATGGCTCTGGCGGGGGGCATGGTGATCCTGCCCCCCAGGGAACATTTGGAGATGTTTGGAGACTCCTGGTTGTCACAGTGTGACGTCTGGGTGGAGGGGTCAGGTGCTGCTGGCATCTAGCGGGTAGAGGACAGGGATGCTTCTAAACATCCCACAGCGTGCAAACAGCCCCCACAATAAAGACTCCGACCTCAGATACCAGTAGTGCCGACACAGACCGTCCACCCTCGCTTCCCCAAACTCAGGCCTGACTCACCGCTGGCCTCCGTGCGGAGCTGTGGATGCTCAGGTGAGTTTAGAAATCATTCTCCAGGTGCTGGCAAGATAGGGGGCTGGGGGTGAAGGCTGTGGCCTGGGGGTGTTCCAGCAGATTTTGTCCACAAAGTAACAGCTCTTCAACCATCTAGCAGACACTCTTTTTTTTTATTAATTTTATTGGCGTATACTCGCTTTACGGTGTTGTGTTAGTTTCTACTGTACAGCAAAGCGAATCAGCTCAGCTGTTGTTTAGTCGCTCAGCCATGCCTGACTCTTTGCGATCCCACCGACTACAGCACACCAGGCTCCCCAGTCCTTCACCATCTCCCGGAGTTTGCTCAAACTCATGTCCATTAAGTCGATGATGCACGTACACACATATCCCCACTTTTTAGGATTTCCTTCCCACTTAGGTCATGTAGAGCATTGAGTAGAGTTCCCTGTGCTAAACAGTAGGTTCTCATTAGTTATCTATTTTATATATAGCATCGTATGTATGTCAATCCCAATCTCTCAATTCATCCCACCCTATCTTCTCCCCTTGGGATCTACGTGTTTGTTCTCTATGTCCATGTCTCTATTTCTCCTTTGCAAATAAAATCATTTGTACCATTTTTCTAGATTCCACTTATATGCATTAATATATGATATTTGTTTTTCTCTTTCTGACTTACTTCACTTTATATGACAGTCTCTAGGTCCATCTCTGCAAATGACTCAATATTGTTCTTTTTAATGACTGCATAATATTCCATTGTATTTATGTACCACATTTTCTTTATCCATTTCTCTGTTGATGGATATTTAGGTTGCTTCCAAGTCCTCGTTGTTGTAAATAGTGCTTCAGTGAACATTGAGGTGCAGGTGTCTTTTTGAATTATAGTTTCCTCTGGGTATATGCCCAGGAGTAGGATTGTTGACTCATATGGTGGTTCTAGTTATAGTTTTTAAGGAACCACATACTGTTCTCAATAGTGTCCAGCAGACACTCTGAAATCTTTACTACCAGCTCATGCTTGTTTGTCTTCAACTGGTTCTCCGAAGATCTGAGCACATTTCAGGCAGCTACAAGGACCTGCAAACAACAAGTGATTTAAGTGACCTGACAGAGAATGCAATTACCCTTTTCCTTTTTTAATAAAGAGATTTTACTAACACCCTTGTCCAGACCATTTCATTGTGGTTAATGTTCCCAGAGAGAATCAATCGAAAATTTGCTGATAACACAAATGGAGTGGTGGGGGTCCCAGGAGCATCTAATAACCCACAAAGTAATTTGTTCAAGATTAACACAGTTTCCTAAAGAGTTCATACAGCTTTCATACATCCTAGATGCACTGTAGGCAAGAATTGTATCCAATCCTTCATTTTGCCTCTTAAAATCTATTAGAATTATTTGAGAAAGTTTACCGAGTACAATCTTAATCTTAAAGGTTGATCGGAATCGCACTGCAAGGTACCAAAAATATTAAGTTGTAATTATGCCAAGTGCTGTTACTGCTAGTGAAATAATACTTATCTATACTTCAAACCTGAAGAATACATAAAGCAAAATGAGAAGAGCCGTAATTTGATTTTATTGGGTCAGACTAGTGGCAATGCAAGTAGGGAGCTGGAAAGGTATTAATTATTCTTTCCCTCATCCAAAGACTGCACTTGCTGGCCGTTGAATATTGAAATGTATAAAAAAGTAAGAATGTAGGTTCTAATGCAAGAGAGCAAGTGTGAGACATTGTGATGTTTAATCTAAATTTTTACTCTATCAACTTAGTAAGTTACTGTTAACTCCTGTGCTGACTTTTTGGCTTAGAACTTATAACTGTGTGAATTATTGAAGTGTTGGGGCTTCCCTGGTGGTCCAGTGGCTAAGACTCTGCACTCCTAAAGTATGGGGCCCTGGGTTCGATCCCTGGTCAGGGAACTAGATCCCACATGCCCGCAACTAAGTGTTCATATGCTGCCACTTAAAAAAAGATCCTGCATGCCAAAATGTCCAGCACAGCCAAATAAATAAACATAAATATTAAGAATAATAATTTTAAAAACCATTTAAAAATTATTGAGGTATTGTAAAACTTTTTTTGAAAAAAATCCAAGCTCATATTTAATAGAGAAAATAACTAAAAATACTTTACTAATCCATCACTCTGGCAATGGAAAATCAGTTCCCTCCATTTGAACCAAACAACTTCTCAAAATTGAAGTGAGTTTTAAGGATCTGGCTTTGTGTGTTTTTTTTTTTTTTTTGCATGGGAGATGGGGGAGATGATAAAATCTGAAGCCTGTAATGATTAGGTTTTGCATGTAGACTGGTAATTCTGCCTGAGTGGGAGGATAAGATGGCTGTGTATCCTTGGGAAAGTTGATTAACCTCTCTGTTTCTTAGTTTGCTCAACAGGTCAACCTGCAATCCTGTCCTACGTCCTTCCATTATTTTGTGTTAGCATCCTATGAATTCCTTCATGGCCTTTTTTGACATTGGCAATCATTTTGTTTATAGACTATTTAGCCTGTTGCCCTCCATTTGGATATCAGCAAAGAATTGATGCTTTTGACCTGTGGTGTCGGAGAAGGCTCTTGAGAGTCCCTGGGGCTGCAAGGAGTCCAACCAGTCCATCCTAAAGGAAATCAATCCTGAATATTCATTGGAAGGACTGATGCTAAAGCTGAAGCTCCAATACTTTGGCCACCTGATGCAAAGAAGTGACTCATTGGAAAAGACCCTGATGCTGGGAAAGATTGAAGGGGGGAGGAGAAGTGGACGACAGAGGATGAGATGGTTGGATGGCATCACCAACTCAATGGACATGAGTTTGAGTAAACTCCTGCATGCCAAAAGGAGTTGGTGATGGATAAGGAGGCCTGGTGTGCTGCAGTCCAAGGGTTTGCAAAGAGTTGGAGACGACTGAGCGACTGAACTGAGCTGAATATTCATTTATTTTGTTCTCCACATTCACGTTTTCATTCATTCCATAAGCCTGCAGGTTCTACTGTGTGCCAAGCACTGGTGCAGACACTGTAAGTAGAATGAAGTCCATGCCTGTTCTGGAAACCGATCTGAAAGTCTGCGATTGAGTCTCAGCCCCACCTGCTGTCATCCTGAAGCTCTCACTTATGCGGAAGGACAGTGGGCGAAGGTGTGTCCCCAGAGACGTCGGTATCCATCATCAGGTTGTTGGGGCTGGCCAACCCCTTTGCAGCTGCTGTAACAACTCCACAAACTGAGGGACTTACAACAACAGAAACCTCTCATAGCTCAGGAGGCCGGAAGTCCTAAATCAAGGTGGTAGGACCAAACTCCCTCCCAAGGTTCTTGGGCAGAATCCCTCCTTGCCTCCTGTATGGGCAGGGGGTGCACAGGGGTGCTGCTGCAGGCGGTCCTGGACCCTCCTCGGTCGGTCGTTGCATCACGTCCATTTCCACTCCCGTGGTCACATATCCTTCTCCCTCTGTGTGTGTCTGTATCCCCACCGGGCTTCTTACAAGGACACCAGTCACAGAATTCAGGGCCCACCCTAGTCCACTATGACCTCATCTGAACAGATTAATCTGCAAAGACCCCATTTCCAAATAAGGTCATGTGTGGGGTTCCCACTGGACGTGAATTTTGTGGGGGAGACACCACTCAGTCCAAGTACAGGCAGCACCCCTTGGGGTATTTTTTTGATGCCTTTCACCTGATGGACCCACAGATGCTGCTGCCCCCAGTATTTAAAATGAAGCCTTTCGTGGCATTGCTCACTGGAGCCTCAGAATGACCTGGGACGTGACACTGTATCACCTCCTGATTGAAAGCGAGGAAGCAGAGGTTCAGGAAGGTGGTCATGAGTATCCAGGCCCCGAGAAAACGGTGGAGGGGGATGCAAAGCTTGGGCCACTGACGCCACAGACTCAGTCTGTTCTCTCTCCTGCCTCTGTGGGGTGGACGGGCTCCCCAGGTCTGTGGTGTGAGAGTGGCTCCGCCCCCCCCCCTCCCCCCCCC